>NW_027106674.1:2096198-2100940 GCF_000696795.3 Halyomorpha halys
GATTCTGAGATGAGTCTCTTTTGGTAATTAGGAACAGTGGCTAAAATAGATTTTCTTTTACAAATGAGTTATCCGTGAATTTAGGTCATACTTGATTGTGATACTACTCAATTCCTTGGATAATCAGGATTTAACTGTGCTACTACTTTTTAGTTTCTGTTATCTTAATCCAATATACTTTTTAATAAATTATGTGTAATTCTATCCTTCTGTCTAGGTCGAAGGTGTTAGTAATGTGCTCCAGGACGGTACATTAATAGATTTATGCGGGGCTACGCTGTTATGGAGGTCTGCAGAAGGTCTTGCCAAGTCACCTGTAAGTTTTTTTCAAATATTTATAAAAAATAATAGTATATAATTGTTATATTTATTATTTGTTGTAATATTTTTCTGTCAGAAAACAATAATTTTTTTTTATCATAACAGAATCCTATATAAAATATTGTTTTGAATCCTACAAAACATAAAAGATACAACAAAATCCCCATCTTTCAATACCCCTCGGGGTTACATTGGACTTATAAAGAAATATAAATTGTTTTGTGACCTAAGTTGTATTAAAAGTTCACTTCTAATAGTATAAATAAAAATCAGCTTGCCATTTGTTAATATCCAATATTTTGACTAAATGTGAATTTATGTTGTCTAGTCTTTCAATGCAAAGAATCTTCGAGCTTTTAAATCATTTAAACTTTCATTTCTTTAATACTATAAAAATTTTGGAAAAAAAAAATATACTTCTAGAATTGATTTTTTAAAAAAACTAATAATTCTTAGTGTTCTCATTAACATATATATGTAGTACGATTATTTTTGAGAAATTTTTTATCAGTGGTTTATATTATTATTTCTGTGTATAAATTATTTTTTGGAGCAGGCACTGTCCAATTTGAAGTTTTATTTCTTCTCGTACATCTCAGTGCAGTGCTTGATGGTTATAATTGAAGGGAAGTATAATTTGATGTTTTCTTTTACAGACTAAAGAATACCTGGAATCCCTCGTGGATAAAGTTAATGCAGAGCGACCGATGTGCCCTGTGGGTCTGAATACCCTCGTCATTCCTCGTAAATCGAGCCAGGATGCAGATAAACAGGATAAACAGCCTTATGTTTACCTCAATTGTGGCCACGTCCAGGGGCTGCACGATTGGGGTGTGGAAAAAGGTTCAAATTCCAGAACTTGCTCTATGTGTTTCAAGGTATGGAATAATTTGCAGATCTAAGGGATTACTTATTGTAGTCTCTCATGTCATTTATTATGTTAATTGGCGCAAACACAGAAAGTTCATTCAATACATTTTATTAAATAAATAACTAGTTTTGTTAACATATTCATTACCTGAAACCAGATATGTAATAAGGATCCAACCAATATTGTTTTGTTGTTCGCTATGTATCAATATTTTTTTCCTTTCACAACAAAAAAGTCAGGTTCTTTAGTTTGTAATGATATAGAGGACCACTGTCCTTGGGTTTATGTTGCAAAATA
The DNA here is from genome assembly GCF_000696795.3 of Halyomorpha halys. NCBI lineage: Eukaryota > Metazoa > Arthropoda > Insecta > Hemiptera > Pentatomidae > Halyomorpha > Halyomorpha halys. The sequence continues at coordinate 2,097,688 of NW_027106674.1, forward strand.
AAAATTATTGATATTGCTTATTTATTAAAACGATTTTTCAAAAATATTTGATTATATATTCAATTAGTACTATCCATAAAATTAATTAAAGTACAATTCATTATCAAATTGGTTTCACATAATATTTTTCTTTCATGTAGTTATTTATAAGTACATTATGTTCAGGTTACAAATCTACTTTACTTGATTATTTATTTATATGAGTAAATTATGTGACATAATGCGTTCACTCTTATTGCCTAAGGTAGAAGATATCAGTTCCGTAATAATAATAATTATTAGAATGGAACAGCCTGAGTCAATTCTGGCAACAAAATTTTTTTATATTTTAATAGGAGAGGAGAAGCTTAAAGGAGTCACTCAATCGGACCAACAATGCCAACATTGTTAAGCTACACTCTCCTTTTACTATAGAAAAATCTTCTTATGTGACTTTATCAGTTGCCACCATTTCCGTTTTCCTCTCGTGTCGCGAATTAAATTTACTCTTGCATTATTGAATTGAAATTTCTAAATTGATGTTCTACAACTTAAGAAAAAAAAATTATATGGGAGTAAGTTGATTTTGTGATGTGAGATGAAATGGAAGTGGCAGGGAGGGGGAGGGAGGCAATACTGTTCAATGCTAGTAGGAAAATTTTAATATTGTGATAGGAGAGTATAACGTAAGAGGAGATTAACAATTGTGGCTGTGCTAGTCCGATTAAGTTAGTTCCAGTTATCTTCTAGTCTCCTATTGCTATATAAAAATTTTCCTGATAAAATTGACTTAGGAAATGGTTGTTCTATTCTAATTATAATGTAAAAGAAAATATTGAAAGGAGATAATGTGTACCGTATGAAGTAGATTGTAGGAGATGATGATTTCACTTTCTAATTTTATCTATAAATGCTATTTTAACTTGCTAATTATTTTTTATTATGAAAAATAATGATAATAATTTATTATATTTTGCTCTATAATGATAGATATACGTTTATTTATTTTTTCAAATTTTCAGAGTGGACCAATGGTGAAACTTTCAATGGGAATAGAGCCAGCATTTTATGTTGATTCAGGACCACCAACATTCTATGCTTTCAACCCTTGTGGTCATATGGCAACAGAAAAAACTGTCAAGTATGAGCTTTTTAAATAATATTTGGTTTAAATGTTTGTGATTGTATCTAGAACATTTTCTGAACTAGAAAAAATAAATTAAGAAAAAAAAAACATTCATCTTGAATTTTCTTCTGTCACAACTAGGAGGGAGATAATTTTAATTATAAAATTCATATACATTCAAAACAATTTTGTATATTTAAAAAAAAGAAAATAGTTTTTTAAAGATCCAAAAATAGTTTTGAAAAAAAAGTAGCCTAAATTCAGTTGTTTTTTTTAAACTACTGAAAACTAGGGATTAGATGTTCCCTTTTACTGATATCATTGAGCATGGTTTGGATCCATGTAAAACAATAGGATTCCTGTCTTCATTGGCCTACAAACTGCAAAATATAAGTGATTTAAATCAACATTTTTAGAATGGTTCCTGAAATATGTTGCATTCGGTAGCAAATTGTCACCTTAGTGAGATTGTGGTACTATGAACACATGTTGTGGCCATTCCTTGAATCCAGTGTTGCCTTAAACCGACATTAGACCATTTTCTCCAGCAATCAAAATGTGCAATTCACTGTTGAAACTATTTGGTTAAAAACTTAAACACTAGGAAAGACAATTATTAAAATAATTATATGAAATCTTCACTAAAATATATGATGCCATACTCCCTCAGTGACCATCCCAAGACTCATAGGCCACAGGTGGGAAACCTGCTATTGATAAAACATAATATTTGATTACTAAACACTTATTAAATTTAATTATATTTACTAACTGTATTTTAATAATTACCACTGACCTTATTCTCTTAATGTTTTTTTAGTGAATAAATACTTTACAGAAACAAAAGAATTATAATTTGTAGTTTACTTATTTTGAAACTAATTAAAGAAGTATCAGGCCTGTTCCATGTTTTAATTGAAGGCATGAATGAATGAAAATGTTATATCACAAATTTAAAGCTTCATGATCTATCCAATCCATTGAGAAATCCTGTGAGTCACCATGATTCTCAAGTTGCTAATGTTATAATGTTAAGATAAGCTCTTGAAATTTTATTCATAAGAAAAATCAATTTTTAAAAAATTGTTAAGACAGCACTTTCATCCACTCATGTCTTTAGGTTTTTGTTAATTAAACAAAAAAATTTTTACAAAATTTTTTGATTGGGTACCATAAATTCTTTTAATTATAAATGTAATAATTATGTTTCAGGTATTGGGCTATTGTTCAGATCCCCCACGGGACTTCTGCTTTTGATTCATTTTGTCCATTCTGTGCGACACCTCTTCAGGGCTACCCTGGCTATGTTAAGCTGATATTCAATTAGATCCTAGCACAAGACTGTTATTAAGATTCTCCCGTGTACATACCTTTCCTGGGTATCGAACCTCAACAAAGTGTATTTTTTTGAAATTTGTAGGCAGGTCTTCATTATAGCATTAGAACCGCTTCAACATCTTCAATCGTTCCAATTTTATGTTGTAACAAGCACATATCATGCATAATTTGAAAAAAAAAATTAAAAACTCAGGTGGGAAAGCAAAATTTTGCCAATTTATCAGTTTCTGAATGTGCAATATTGAAATGAGCATTTTACTATTAACTCCAAACTTGAAAATATCATAGCCTAATGTGTTCTTTATTTATTGTTGTGTTATTTTGTATTTTCAGGTACAATATTTTATTATTGTCCAGCGGAAAGACCTTTATCGGGAAGTGTTTATAATTTTTTTTTTGTTATTTTAGCCATGTTTTAGTGTAAAAATTAATTGCTAAATTCATCTTGTATTTTTTTTCTTTAAACAATTTCTGTTTATTTTTTCTTTACTTTTTTCTACTTCTATTTGTTTACTGTTATTAATAGTAAAAGGTGAAGTTCTTCGATTTGACCAATTTATTTTTTAGAACTCATATTGTATAGTTAGTCTTTTTAAAAAATTAGTTAATCCAACTAGTATTTATTAGTATTTATTATGTTTATATTTTATGATTAAATTATTGTTAATGTTTCGTTTGGGTACTAGTACATTTATATTGTATTGTGTGGTATAATGTGTGACTTTTTTGTTACATAGCTTTCACTCAAGTACAAGTATCACTCGGATGTAAATATTGTGTGTGCAACACTATGTTATTATAAAGTATAAT
>NW_027106674.1:2101005-2102668 GCF_000696795.3 Halyomorpha halys
TAAAGAACAAAACATATTGAGTGTTTTTTCTTTCATCTCTCTTAGGAAATTCAAATTTAGAATTATTTGTATATATACATATATTTTTTAATATTTTTATGCATTGAGATATATTAAATAGTATCCTTGAAATAACATAATTTGTTTGTTATGTCAAGTAGTGATCAAATTTTGTACTGTAATGTAAAACCTTATATAAAATTGCTAAAGGCGATTAAAATAATGTGATAACTGTTTTTATGTTCTGTTTTGATTGTATTCTTTGTTAGGTGAAACTATTATACATAGAAGTCGGAAATAATTTTAAGGAAAAAAATAAGAATGTAGTACATTAAAAGAATGTATTATTTTTAATAGACTTTGAAGTGAATAGCTCGCGTATTGAGAGACATAATATGTAGTTGCTATGGTCAAAAAAACCTTCATCGAGAAGGACAATACCATTTTTTATATGTAATACTATACTATTCTATACTATAGATCAAAGTCACAAATGTCTAATGTTCTTCATAACTTTGAATAATTGTAAATATATATTTTAATTTGTTAACAAAAGAGAAATTATTCTGCTTTCCAACTTTAATCATCATTAAAATGACAACTACATCAATATATTTATATCAGATTTTAATATGAATGCCTTTAAGAGAATTTAAGCTCTCCTATTGAGAGAAATGGGTGTTTTTGATGAAACATGCTTCTCGTTTTCTCTCTATCTTTCTGATAATAGTAATTTAAATATGGGATTGTAAAGAAAACCATAACTTTGGATGGTTTATGTGGCCTTTTAAAGATAGTGAATTGGGCTAACTTTTTTTTTTTTAGTATGCTCTTAGATGTAAAGGGTTTTATTGTTTAATAATGTTTTATTTTTTATGTTAAGTTTAGCTTTTTTATAGTTGAGATGGTAGGTATCTGCAGCTAATGAGCCATTCTCTGGATGGGGATTAAAAGGTCGGAAATGAAGTTGATGTATGTTAGGGTTTCTGCTTGTTTAGCTAAACACATCTGTATGGAAAAGCATCTGATTTATACAACAAAAAAATATATATATTGAGAAAATGACTGTAAAATATAGCTCTAGTAATATTTAAATAATTTTTTTTGGAACCTACCTTCTCCCAAACCATTTTATTGAAATGGTCATCATAAGTTATATTTTATATTCATTTGTGAAGGAACAAACAAGGATTGTTTGTTGAATGGTTTTTAATTTGATTTTATATTATTTATTTGTAACTACACTTGGAGGCCACCATGGTAAACTTTAAACCTGATGTTTATGCCTAACATATAGTCAAGTTTCTAAATTAGAAACACTAAACAGATCTAAATTAAAAATAATTGAACATCTATTCGGTGTTCAGTTGTCAATATAAATAAAGAGAAACTCAACTTTGCCATTAATCACTTTGAAAACTAAAGATTTTTTTAAAATTTAAATTTAATTTAAATAAGATTTGCTTCACATAAAATATTATTTATTCTAAGAGGCTTAATTACTTTTTTCCTTGTACTTCCATCACTACCTTGCTTTCTGGTGTCTCTATCAATGTTTTGTGATCTCCCACCATTCTTGTTATAATTCTAAAAGACAGTTTGTTGATTAAAAACTAGAGCAAATAGGATACAGCATCTGTTTTAAATGTAAAATATATATATA
>NW_027106674.1:2103999-2105654 GCF_000696795.3 Halyomorpha halys
AATGTCAAAAAAGAGAAGGAGGAATAAGATCTAACTCGCTTGAACTGCTGTAAAATACTAACTTTATTGTGTTCGTTACATCTCTTATATACGTTCGATCAGCTGATCCCCTCAGTCAGCTGACATCGAAATAACAGCTGACTCATACCGTAACTTATATATATTTATATTAAATCAGCAATAATTAATTTTACATCAGAAAACAACATGGTTAGTGTGTAGAAATTCGAAAGTAACAATTTACAAGATTATAATATATTCTTTATTAGTGTCAAAAATAGCTGCTTATTTATAAATAAGCATGAGTTTAAAGGTTTAAAAATAAAGTATTTCATAAAATATTTTAACCGAAGAAAGTTTGATCGATTCGAGAATTTACACCTTATTGAATAATACTTACCAATTGATATAATTGATTTGTTTAAATAAAATAAATTGTCTCAAGACTCTTTATAAGTCCCAATGTTTCGGCCTATTTGGACATCCTCAAGGACAATCTTAAATACAAATTTACTATTCACATTAATAATTTAAGAAATTTTTGCAGACTATTCTGCTCATGTCATCAATTTCTGTCAAAATTACCCTATTAGGGTTGTTATTTGAAAGTGATAATAGTGTTAAGTTGAGTTCTAATTAAATGTTTTAATATTTAATGTGGAGAGTGACAAAATAGGGTCATTTAGACTGATAACCTGGGCAAAATAGCCTACAAAAAGTTTTAAACTATTATAACGAGTTGTAAAATTGTATTTAAGATTTTCCTTTGAGGAAGGCCAAATTTGCCGAAACGTTGGACTTTTAAAAGAGTGTTGAAGACAATTTATTTTATTTAAACAAAAATTAACCAGTCGCAAGAAAGTGAAAAGATTAAACATAAATTGATTTGTTTCATAAATATAACTGATCTTATAAATTTCAATCAACAGATATTTCTTTGAGTTGGACTTATATTTATTTGACTGCTTTTAACCAAGGTTAATAATAAATTAATTCTTAACAATTAATCAATCAACACAAAATATCACCTCTTTTTAGAATAATAGAAAAGAGAAGAAGAGGTATTTTTTATCTTACTTTTCCACTTTGGCTAAAGTTATCCCTTCCCAACTATCATGGAGCAAATTGTCTAACTAAATAGACACTACTCTTGAGTAATTGAAACAAGCTCATTTTAGAGAAGCTCAGATTGGTCAAGACCATTTCGTTACAATGAGTTCCTTCTTTTTATTTTATTTTAATGTAACTGCTCAAAGTTTTGAGGTGTGCTTTTCCTCGCTACTTATGTTTTGAAATAACAGCTTGTTTTGTTGTTGAAATATTGCATAATGTCATGTTGAGAATATATTGCTGGGTTATGATTGTATTCATTTTTTTCTTTAAAAAATATTAGCATTCCTGATCATCTCTCCAGATTAGATTTTTTTTTCATCAAAACACTTCAACTTTACTACTACTAGAAATAATATATTTTTACTAAATAATTCAAAAACACTATCCAAAATTATAGTCTCAAAACATTTATTTTATTCACACGTCCAACGTTTCGGCCAATTCGGCCATCTTCAGGGACAATCTCAAATTACTATGAGACATATCATCCAACCATTTAAAAAAAAACTCCATACAGGCCATTCTGCCCAGGTCAAAACATT
>NW_027106674.1:2105704-2128691 GCF_000696795.3 Halyomorpha halys
ATGAGACATATCATCCAACCATTTAAAAAAAAACTCCATACAGGCCATTCTGCCCAGGTCAAAACATTAATATCTAATATGTCAAAATTACATTAAAAATCACAGTCAAATTATTTCTCTTTTATCACTATTTATACACTTTTATTATAACCTTAGAGGTTATATCAAAAATCCAACATTTTATAGGAACTATAAATTAACATTTTGTGAGTTTATTTTGTCAAATATCATAAAAACTACTACAAAGATAAATATAATAAACTATTTTGTAGTAAATTTAACTAGCTTTAATTTGAGCGCTGGCAAACATCTGTACGTCCAATGGTTTCTGAAATGAAGTTTTTCATAAATCAAACTTATTGTCCGAAGAACTATAAATCAATTTATTTTAGCAAATATCATGAAAACTACTATTCCTACGAAGGTAAAAGTCATGGACTTCTTTATATTCCATTAAACTAGCATTAATTTGAGTGCTAATAGACATCTGTACGTCACATAGTTCCTGAGATATAGATTTCTCAAAGTAAATTAACTAACTACTAATCTTTCAGTAGATTTTTAAGAAACTTTGCTTTTTAAAAGGCTATATCTCGAGAACTATTTGACGTAAATAGCTCTTTTAGGGCTGATATTTCAGAAAATTTACTCTTCTTTAAATAATGTTCTCTTAGATTTTCTAGTGTTAGTATTTAAGATGTAGAGCTTCGAAAGAAAAATTAGTGTTTTTTAAGGTTTTGAAACAGCCGCCATTTTTTATTCCCCCTACCTATGCTTGGCATGCTCATCAATTTTGACGAGTAATTATATATAGTTTTCATTAAGGTAATCAAAAATTGGGGTAAAATAACTGCCTTTTTTTCTTCCCGGCTCTTGTACTATTTGGTGTTAATTAGTATTAGCTGGTACTCAGTAATCTTTTTAAAAATAAGAATGAGAATTATTAAGCTGGTATAAATTGGCATTGAATAATATTCATGATAAGGATAAGGATTATTTTAGTTAACTCATTTCAGTACTGCTTACATGCAATTTATAACTTAAATAAACTCTAGTTTAGTTTTTCAATTATTTAACTGTTAATTTTTCTCTCATTCATGCTTATGGTAAATTTTTCTGTTTCTACGAAAAATAATTTTGTTGTTATGGAGGAAACATAATGATTTTTCAGATAAATTAAATGCGCATTAACAAGAGCACTATAATCAATCAGGCCATCAGGATTACAAACTAAATACCAACCAAGAGCTAAATCTATTGTCAAATCGCTGCTCCTGAGGAACAATGACGTAAGAGTAAAATTTTGTGAAATAGATTTTATAGTGTCGGTGGGCTCAAAAATGGATTTAACAGATGTTTGTAAATAAATTTTCGAGCCCAACAACACAATGTAGTCAATTTCACTAAGTTGCGTCATTATACTTCCGGACCAGTAATATAATGTTAAAAAATAAAATATGAAATAAAAACTATCTAAATCACATTTACTCATTCAAATATAATGAAGTATTGCTACATTACTTAAGTAATTTTCTTTGTATAGTCTGATTTAATGTACTTTATTTACTAAATTATAATTTTACAAGCATTAATATTCTTCAAGAGTATTTTTCTCTTTATGGCCTTTTTTCATTTCACAAAAAAAATTAAGAACCTTTTAAGATTTAATATTGTTTTAAACTCCTCTAATCAACTATGTTTTGGACCATTTTAAAGTTGCTCCTAAAAAAATTCTATATGAATATAAAGGTATAGATCTCGTATAAATAGATATATACTAAAAATGACTTCTATACAATAAAACTGGGCTATAGGTGCCTGTTGCTCTCACTGAATGACATATTTGATCAATGTATCTCAAAAACAACTATGACTATGAAGCTTAAATTATTAACAGCGGTTCTCCTTATGCTGTCATATATTCACCAAGACTGGATTTCTAAAAACTTGGATTCTAAGTGGTTTAAAATATTATTTCTAGGAACTAAAAATAAATTAGTTTTTTAATAACTTGAAAACCATACATCTGCAACATTATAGGCACTTATTTAAGAGACAATTTAATTTTCTATAGAATAAAACACATCTAAATCAAACCAGCTATAGAATAGATGGAAACCTCTTTTATCTTTTATCTTAAAATATAAAATAACCGATACTACTAACCGATCACTTTCTTAAAAACGCAATGCCTAAGGCTGAAATTATCAAGCCGGTTCACCTTATGTTGTCCTTGTGTATTAAGGCTGGGTTTCAAATATTTATTCTTAAAAAAAAAGTCTATAACAAAGAGGGGAGAGGTTCATTAGAGTGGTACTTCCCTCTAGTAATAGATTAAAGAAGCATTTTCAATTAATTAGGCAATACAATATCAAATTTATTTATTTTTTTTAACAAATAGGAAAAATAGAATTAAATATGAAAATGCTTGGAATCTAAACTACAATACAACAATATTTTATTTTGTTTTTCCCTAATATTGTTTCGATTATGATGTTGGTAGTGGTGCAGAGACCAAGTTAGCTTATTGGCCCTTTATTGCTTTATTTTTGTTGTTTAAGTTGTAGAAAATTTGATTATCTTTCAAATGAGCATCTAGAGTATACTGGTAGATTTATAGCTTTTGATTTGGTGAAAGGTTTTCCATTAGAACATACTCAATGTTTTTAAAAAACATGGGTACTAAGTCTAATGTGCTACATCTTTGCTGATATTGAGGCAATTTCTTTATTGTTTTGAAGATAATTGAATTATCTTTTGAAGAAATACATGTGTGTATAATTTACTGCAAAATTTATACTTTATATATATATCCAACAGTTGCTGTAGGAAAGTAAAAATTTAAATAATGTGGTCAACTATAAAACTGATATAAAAAATTTATAACATTACAGTAACCTAACAAATGAAATAACTTAAAACTGTCATTGGTATTTTGAATCTAAAAAGGTTATGAAGTCTATTTACTAAACTAAAAACAAATATAAAAATTACTTATTTACTCTTTCATATTACCGCTTCTACATTTAAGTTTCAAATAAGGCACATTATGATAATCATGCTCTTTGATTAAAATGAATCTCAAAGCTCACTTGATAAATATAAAAATTCAAGCTCTCAAAAACATCAATATATTAAAATATTTAGCAGAGCTCTATTGAAGCTCTACCCCTTTAATATGCTTTTATTGTACAAATCCATTGTCTGACACCTATTAGATTACTGCTGCGTGATTTTCAATGAAACAACATTCCCTATAAAGAAAACATTTTAAATACCATTCAAAACTCGGCTATTAAACTACGCTTAGGGACTTATAAAACCACACCTCTAAATATATTCTAATCTGAAACTGGAGAAGTGACATTACTATTAAGGAGAACTTAGCTTACTAAGAAATATATACTAAAGAGCTTTCCAGATATGCAGCACTCTTTAAGACAAGCTATACATAGATTCAAGAAACATATTTTCTCCGACTATGTAAAAGTTAATAACAGAAATGCAACCTATTCTAAAAGCAGTGTATACAGCAAAAGGCCACTTATAACTCAACGCTCCATTGCCCAGTAAATTATTACTATTTCAAAAGAAGTCTAAGTTATCTACTGTACATGAATATATGTCATCATATAACTCGATCATCTTATAACAATTAACTTTCAACACAATATTTATAGACTACCCGATCAAATATTCAGAGATACCTTAAAATTTTCCAGCCAACCTGCAATAGCTTTTTGTAGATCCAAAAAAAATAATGCACAATCTCAGTCTCCATACCCACCAAGTTCAGTATTCTCAGAACAGAACTTTTCCCAATTTGTACAGCTATTCATTACTACCAATGTACATATCCAAACTCCAACATAGTTATCCCCACAGACTCAGCCTCTTCATGCAAAATATTAAGAACAGTCCACAGGAACAGAATTATATCACATATAACATAATGACCTGCACAAACAACTATAAATTTCAATGGGCACCAAGTCAAATAGACTGATGGCAGAGCTGCAGGCGTAAGGCAAACTGCAAAAGAGAATCCTAAGGTCCCTATGGCTAATTTCTTACAATTATTGAAGAAAGAAGTGATAAAGGAATGTTAAGGTCCCTATGACCGGGAATCTCAAATAAAAGGAAGAGATTATTATGTAGTCCAGTCAACTGTAAGCCTTGTATCTTTGTTTTGCCTCAACCTAGGACTCAAATGAAAAGATATTGTAACAATGCAAGTCTAGGAACAAATCACAGATTCACACAGAAATTGTAAATTATGCAAAGTTCCGAAAGATCCACACCACACCCAATTCGAATGTAAGAAATATAGAAAGAAAAGAGAAGGGCAACGGGTAACACCTGAAGAAGGAGCTTCATTTCTGAAAAACATGTGCAAAAAAAAGATCAAGATTAGCACTTTTTTATAAATATCCAGTGTATAATTTAGTTGAGGGAACTTTTTTAAATTATAAAGTCGCACGTGTTTTTATTTCCTTTCGTTTTTTCTAAATTTTAGTTTTATAAGTTACATTTAAAACAATTTAGTAAGCTAATCTTGTACAAATTGAAATATTATTTGTACTTTGACCATATAGCATTTGGTAACAAATTTTCAGTTATGGGTGTAATAAAAATAAATATACCCCTGGACAAAATTAGTTCAGTAGTAACAGAGTACTTCCAAGAAGTAGGAATTAATCTTCTATCTCTACCTGGAAGAATTCTGGATCTTAATCTGACAGACCATGTGTGGGATAAGCTATAAGAGGCGTATCAAGGCTTGGAATCAGCCATAAATGACAATTATTGAGCTTGAAAATGCAATATTGGAAGAATGGGATAACATTCCTCAAGCGTACATTACTCACGTCCTCCAGTCAATGCCAAGACGACTGGAAGCTATTAAAGAAGCAAGAGGTGGTGTTACCAGAACTGATACTGTATTGACACTATTGGAAAACATTTTAAAAAAATTAATTTTATCTTTGTTTACTAAAATTAAAATTGCTTTTTAGATTTTCTTTATTTCCTACCTTATCTTTCTTAATTTACCAATTTAAAAAATTGTTAATTTTTTTTTCCTTTTCTTACGTCGGCCCAAGACTCCCGTTGGAGTCCTACACTGCATTGTTAATGTTAGTCTTTATTGTAAATATCTAAGGAAAAATTTGAGAAGTGGTTGTTTATGTGTCACATGATATATAAAATGAAGTGATGTGCTAATTTTGTCCAGGAGCTTATATACCTTTTTTCCAGTAAAACAAAATTTAAGTGTATGTCTAACTCTGTATTTAAGGGTGAGTTGTCATTGACTCACATTTTTCCTTTTGATCAAATTTAAATCCAGATTTTTGAAGATCATTAGACATAATGATAATAATATTCTTATGATGATTAAATATGTTTAAGAAACATTAATCACCCCTTCAAATTTAGAAGATTGTGTTTATACTTGTAAATAATGTATTATTACTAATTATGTTTTACAAATGTTTTTTAGTGATCACTGTGTAATATTTTATTTTACATATAAGGTGGAATAATTTAAAGGGTCATAAAAATTTGACTAATGAAGAACGCATGTTGCAAAAAATAAAAAAAAAGAACCAGTAGTACTATTAAATGAAGTTGTATAATTTCTGAAATAGGGGTTGGTCTACCTTCAGGTGGACAGGGATAACCCCTGGTTAAAATTAAAAATAGTAATTTAATTTAGTTTAAAATATATAAAATGTTTTAAATATGCCTTTTAGTCAGGTTTCTGTTATTTTGTACAGTTATGTAATTAGAGTAAATTATATCAAAATAACGTTTTTCATTAATTCACTTTAAGATTATTTAAAATCATTCTCTAATAAGTTCTACCCTGGAAGACAGACCTTATTTGTTACCTTTAGATCTTCAAACCTCCTCCTTGTTGCTGTCCTATCTCTCTACTAGCTAACCTCTCAAATATTTAAGAATATATCATTTAGGTACAAATCTAACAAAAAGTTAGCTAGAGAAAGGAAACCTACTCTCTAATTTTTGTCCAGGATGCTCCACTTTGTACTTCCAATGTATTATCCAATATCTTTATAACACTTAACGACTTATATTAACAATTCTAATCAAATTTATTTAAATATGAGTAGCACCTATGCTAGCTATACTATACTTACCTTAAATTCAGATTAGTCAAATATATTTGTGTTTCTACATGAGTTTATTTATTTCATATATTTTGCAAATACATTGGTTTGGAAAGCAATTATTACAAACATTTCAAAAAAAAAATTATAATAATGTTAATGACAACTTACGGCCTTAAGTATTAAATTAATTTTATATAAAATTAATTATGGAAACTCATTATTCAAATCAAGTGCATATTTACATTAAAAATATCTATCATTCAAATCACACAGCTTAAATTGAGTACAGCCTAAATTTAGAAATATATATATTACTGAAAGTATTAATAAAAATGTATTTGATTTTTTTATTACAAGGTTGGCAATTCATAAAGTTGTTTAAGATTATTAAAAATTTTTAGAATTAAACCAAATTTAATAATGTTGGAGAAACTTTTTTTAACAGTACATAAACAATTCATAATATTTTACAATTGCTGAGAGGGTAAAAAATAAATGTAAAGTAGAGATAGAAAAGACATTTAATAATAAAAATTTAGCATAAGGTAAGTATTAATTTCTTACAATCATACCTATACTGAGACAATTAATTACACCATCTATACTGTAAATTAAAGCATTTCTCTTAATATGATAACAGTCCCAACTTGATTCTATCTGATCACATTTTGAATCTTTGTACGCAATTTTAATTTCATTTAATGTATGACAAAATACTGATATTATTTCAGTCATAAGCTCATCCCGAACTTTATTTTTTAAATAATGAATTAATTTTTCTTCAAAGACAATAGGTCCAGGTAATAAGTAAGGAGTCGTAATCATGGAGTAGACAAACTTGATGCTGTCAGAACAAATTTTCTTGGTGTAAGATGAACCACTGAATGACCTGCAACTTACATACAATGTAGAAACACTACATCCTTTTTTCTCAATAACAATATAATTCGATCCATTCAAATTTTGAAGATTAAAAGTGCTGAAATAGCCGACATATGCCTGAATGTTGTTAATCTCCAAGCTGTTTAAATTGCAAATAGGAGCACAACTAGTTATCTGTTCAATACTTTTTGCTACTTCAAGACCAATCCTTTCAACAGCTACAATATTATTTCGTCTAAGTATTACTTTTAATGAATCAGAAATTTTTTTCTGGCATATGACCAACTTAATATCATTATGCAACATCTCATTAAGGGTTAACATAAAGCTATCGGATTCACTTATACTTTCTGCGAATAAAAGCATTTTATTATGAATATTTAATTTAGGAATAGCACACTTAATCAGGTTCCCTGTGTTATCATCAACTTCACAAATAACACCATTAATCATCGAAAAATATTCACATCCATTTCTTACATGAATATAAACATGACCAATATTGAACCCTTCATCCACACCAAATTTAGAAAATACTCCTTTTACAATTTCAAAAGAAAGTTTGTTCAATGATTCTGTCGATAACATTAGTGCTGGCTCTCGAAGCAATAAATTTTTCAAACTATATTGGAGGGATGCTATATTTAAAACACCAGCACTAGAGAATTTTAAACTGTTTAAAGCTTCTTGAAGAATATCCTTGAATTCAATGAGGTTTTCAGTCATTTTCAGGAGGCCAAAGTTATTAGTTGCCTCAGACCACAACTTACTTAGCATTGAAGAAATAATTATACCGGCATAGAAACTAAACTGAGGTAATTTAATGATAGTTGAATTTATAATTAATGAAATTTCATTTTTTAACATGATTTCTTCCAATGAACTATTGCATAGATAATCAGTATTTCCGCCAATTGATGTAAGGGATAAAACCCTTTTATTGATAAGTGATATCAATAGTTGTTTGTATTCATTCAAAGCAGCAAAAGTTTCATCGTCGGGCAAGTGGATGTAAATTAACTGTTTTTCGAAATTCATTTCAATCTAAACACAAAATCTAGTCATCGATCGGCTTTGTTACTTTATCCCCATCTTCAGCATCAGAAAGTTGAGTTTCAAAAACATAGAACGATCTACTTAATGCTTTAACAGCAGTAATGTAATTCTCAGAGAGATCCTTAACTTTTATTTTTAACTTATCATAATCACTTTGAGTTCTAATTGTTTCCTCGGACACTTTACGAAGTTGTTCTACTAAATTTGGAACTTTCTTAAATGGCTCACCACTAAGGATACTATTTAATTCACTAAGTTTCTTCGATTGTAATAAAAATTGACGTAATTCTTTCTCCGATTCTAAAACAACTTTTTTCTTACATGCTGTATCAATAAGAGAGTCTTCAAATGAAGGATCAAGGAATTTTCCTAACTGATCTAATCTATCGAAGAGAGCTTTAATTGTATTGTGACTTGATATGGCGCTATGTATGGCATTATTGCTCTGAATTAGAGAATCAACTATGGGAGTATCTTTCTCAGAAATATCACAGTCTCCAATGATTCTTCTCTCTAATTCTTCGATTTGGGATTCTAATGAATCAAGAGGGTCCACTGAATCCTGAGTTAAACCTGGCATAATCTGAAAAAAAAATAAATAGGTGCTATAGGTAAAAGTAAGCAATCACAGTTAAAACTTAAACAAAGTAATTTGAACAAATAATGGAATTAATTAAAATTTAGATATTAGTCTTATTTGACGGGTCTGGTAGTAACTCTAAATGTACCTATTTTTATCTACACTATTATCGACAGCAGTACTAGAGATAAGGTTATGTTTACAAATGTGGAGGATTTTGACATCATATCTATTTATAATCTCCTGGCACAATCTGGTATGTTTTTAGATTAAGAAAAAATATATTAATGATAAAAATTTAAAAAAAAACAATATGATTTTTTAATAATGAATTGATTTTTTTTAGGTATAAAAATTATTTGGTGAATGAAATCCAATTGCCATTGGTAGTTAGTTACAGATTTTATTTTATAAAAGTTAATTATCCAATTGAAGCCTTTAGTGCACTATTTCGCATTTTATTACATGCCTAATTGTTTCTTTTAAACTTTTCATCACCGATTAGACAATTTGAACCACGAAACATAAATTCAAGTCTTTCATATAAAGTTTAATTTAAACAGTTAATTCTATAATTGTTTTAGACAAATATAAACCATGAAAATTCCACAACAAATTTTTCTTACCGAACCTAATGATACTGAAGTCCGAAGATAAACCAGACATTACGAAGACTAAACGAACATAAGACGATTTGTTGTTTTTAGGTTACTTGGCAACAGGAGTTCATAGATACGATGATGGAGATAATCAACTTATAGCCAATCTTAATTACTCTAACTCTTGCCTCAAAATAAATAAACAAGAAAAATACTATGATTCAACAAATTTCCTCTAGAAGGCAATTCAAATTTAAATAAAATATTTTGATAGTTTTTATTAAAAGTAAACCAATTCTAAAAATTATGTAGCTTTAGAATTTTTCAATTGAGATTCAACAAAAAAAAATAGATATCCTTTTTTCCTTATGGCTACAATGCAAGATAATTTTCAATAAAAGTTTTATTTTCTGGACAAAAATTTCGATTGGGTGAACCATCTTTATAAATTCCTCAATTTGACTTTCTGAAATCATAAAGAACAGTAGTGAAAAAAAAGAAATAGTGCTCAAATCATTTTTTGGGGGACCAAACTCTAATTCCTAGATATATTTTGTACTCTTTTGATATATTTTTATTTTTTAATATTTTGTTAAAAACACAAAAAAATGTTGTGCTGTGCAGCACATCACACAACTTTCGCTTGACTCTTTGAATTGAAATTAATCCTCGCTTATTTGCAACAGATCTTTTTTATATTATTCACTGGCAATACTTTCACTAATACTACCACACATTCTACAAATTTTTCAAATGAGCCCTTTCAGTTGTCTCCAACTGAAGCTCCAAGCACGAGAGTCTCTAAAAAAAGTACATTTAGTATAATACTTCTCGTAGTAAAAATTTTAGATATCTCTTTTGCAGAAACTATTGAAGAAATACAAAGATAACAGTTTACTAAAAATGTACATTCTGCTCTTAACCACTTATTGAAATCTAAATTGTTATAGAACCAATATTGAAATAAAAAGATTTTAGTGGATTTAATCATCTTATCAACTAAAAGGCTCATATAGACTAAATAAAATTTAAAAAGTCATTATTTAATAACTATATCGTTATTAAGCGACGAAACTGGGCATGCGCTCGTACAGTCTAACTAATGTAAGAAAAACCTTTCGTTTAGGTGGTTTTCCTCATTCTCCACTATCCTCTACAACATTCTATGTTTAATATTATTATTTCTAAAATCTTTGAATTTCCAACGACATATAATACGTCTATATTCCTGCTCTAATTTTCGGAAATGTATTTTCAACCTGGAAAAAAGATTTTTCTTCCTATCTCTTTAAGTTAATTATCAAATCCTTTCATAGTTTATATTTATCCATTTTTCACTATTAGCAAAAAGTTAGTTATTTGAAACTACTTTTGATGAAGTCATTCTGAAAATGTGGCCTTTGAACCCTGTTAAACTCTTTTAATAAGGACAAAACCTAACTAATAATAAAGAGTATTTAATTGTACATAAATATACCGAATTAAATTAAAATTGTTAGATCTATTTTTCAGAAAATCGAAAAAATGTGAAAATCGATTTATGAAGTGGCACTTCCGGTCAGTCGATATTTTTGAAAACATTCTGTCACACCCCAGGCATAAACCCGCCTCAAATATATAATTTAAATTTCCTACGACTTTTTCGCTGATTAAAAAAACCCAGAAAAACCGACATAGAAGCACGCTCGCTCATACACACACAATTCTGTGAGACTTTATTATTTTGAATTACAGGACCTCAAAACACGTGTTTCCATTGAAAACAAATTAGATATTTTTCACGATCACATTACTTCCCTTACTGTATATTCCATATATAGGTTAGTAAAAGTAATGAAACTATTTTTGTTGTATTTTTTTTTTTGTGTAGTGAGCAACAAATCCTAACAAAAATAGATAAATTAATTACAAATTAGTAAAAATAAAAGTCTAAGTAAATTCCAAATACTTTTGACAATGTGTACATTGATGGTTTTTTTAATTTGTTTCGAAACATACATATATATTATAAATTGTATTAATATACGATGTATTTTCTATCCGCTACATATCTATAGCGGATCATTTTTAAATTATTATTAGAATCATTATTGTTTTCAAAGCATACTGATGCTTTGCTTAAATAGTGGCACATCTGACAAATAAAAAGTTTTTTCAATTTTTTATCTGATGTATTTCATAGATTGTACCGTAGATTGTGGTCACCTTGTGACAGCCCTACTTACTATCTTTAGGGCTATCTGTAGACACCTAAATAATTAAAGTAACCTCAATCTGTGGTATTATTTTGAAAAAAGTCTAGTTAAAAATAAAATCAATCTTTTCCAATGGGCCACGTTTGAAGCAAAACAGCGATATTTACTAAATGTACATAATTTTCAAATTGAAAAACCGTTTATCACTTATGATCATCTGGGATTAATCCAAGCAATGAAGGAGATTAATAGCTTTGAATTTTAAAACTACTTATAATTTAACTTTTACATTACTCTTATAAAATATTTTATTAATTTTAAACTAACAATATTTTTAAAAAGACTTATTATTTCATTATAAGATTAAATTAACTACTTTATGTATACAAGTACATCACTGCCACTTCTCGACTTAGTCCCTGTCAGTTCCTGTTTCACCAACGACCACAATGACTAAGTGCGCGTCGTTTTTGTTAGTGGTTATTACTTTTATTGAGCAGTTCTATGTATTTTAATTAAGTACTGTGCTAAGCTTTAATTTCTTTTAGTAATCGATACTCTTAAATTTAGTATTAAGTCTGTTAATTTGATAACGTAACTTTTTATGTTCAAAAACGTTTGCAGGTATTTTATTTTATAGCAGTTTATGGAATGTAGCATTTTAGGATTAGAAGTTTATATCATGGAATAGATGTCTATAAGTCATTGTGTAACTAATTTTACATATTTGATCAGAAAGAGTTATGAAATGTTGGAAGTTACTTAAGTAATATTGGTTATTCCCTACTCTTTCTATTAAGTTCAAGTTCCCGTTTTTGATTATTACTGATATTAATAAAGTTTCCCATAATATAGATTTAATTTTACACAATGTTCAAGTATTTGAAAATGAGAAACTATGAGTCGCTTAAGAAAAAATTTCAATTTCTGAAAAATATTCTCACTCTAAATGTATATTTTCTCTCATTGACTGCCATTACTTGATCACCCACAATAATCTATTGTAATTTTAACACTGCAATAGAAGGACGGTTCTTGGACACATGACCAAAAAAATCAAATACATTATTAGGAGGTAGAATCAGTGTTGATTGTTGAAAATTCAGCCTAAGAGTGGTCATAATTTAAAGCCATAGATAGATAGTATCACCTAATTTTGTAATTATTAGAAATAGTTCATGACATATTCCTTGTGATTAGATAAATTAACATCATTTTAAGTGTCAAAATCCCTCTCTGCTCCTCCACATTACCTTCCATACATAATGTTTGAAGTTTGGGTTTTAAACGTATTTCATAAAGTTATATTGGGGTATTCAATATCATGTAGTTCTTTGAAATTATATAAAATTCAATATATCTGGCAAATCAACTGAGAAAGAAAAAAATATGAAGTGATTTCTGTTTTATCAATTTAGTAGTATTTAGAGATAGAAACATAATAAGGTTTTCTTTCTGGAATTCTAATTGATAATATCTAAATTGATGTAAAGACTGGCTAAATTTCTCAGAACTCTGGCTTAGTGATTGAATTAGTTAGATGCTTATTTGCAATGAATTACCTGCTCTCCTAATTGAATTGTAAGTGAATCAGTATTGTGGTCACAGGTCTTGGAACAAATTTTATATATTGAATATATTATACCCTCAATAGGAAGGTAACTAAAGAAAAAAATGCTTATTCAATTATGTTGTTATTTAATGATTTTAATTAATGAAATTTGGGAGTGGGTAGCTTATTGGTAAAGTAATGGATTACAAACTCCAAGGACCCCGGTCCGAATCCGACTGGCTGATTATTATCTATTATCTGTAGCCGTTTAGTTAGCCTGTGGTTAGGGAGCCCTTCATGGTCCACCCAACCTCATAAAATGGGTTATCACCTTTAATTAGTTAAAAATATGGCAGTAGAGTATGGTTCTGACCAAATCACCTCCTTGCACAACAGTTGGTTTAGTAAAAGTACTTCCTTATAAAATAATGCATCCGTGATCCTTCATGGGTTGTTGCGGTACATTAAAATAACGCAATTAATGAAATATTAAGTTAATGAAGAATATATAATCTTAAATGTGATTCTATTAATAGTTCTATTAGATACTTAGCAAAAATAAGTTTTAATTTTGAAATATAACTTTTTAAAGTTTTTGGACCTAATTTAGATTTTTGAGTTATGTTAGTATTGTTTTGAGGAGTTGAGCTTTAAGCTCTGGGTCTGTATGGTGGCTGGTAATTAATTATTTTGTTACATCAGTTTCTTTAAAGTGGGTATATTCAATTAAAATAATCTGACGCTTTGAACAAATCACCTCCTTGTACAACTGTTAGTCTTGAAATAGCATTTCTTTACTAAGTACTAAACCCAAGAAGTTTTATATGTTGTAGTAATACATGTTAGTTTTGTATTGAGTGCACAATATAAATAAAGTTTTGCTATTTTATTTGGCATGTTCATCTTTATTTTGTTCTGACCCTTTATTTTCACCTGTGATTTTAAATATGTACTTCAGTTGATGATCTTTGTTTTAGCATTACAATGGATCACTGTCTATCATTTCTAATCACAAATTTGTATCTCTGTGTTTTACATTTACTAATTTTACAGTTTGTTTGAACTTACATTGTAGAACCTAATAGTATCCTCAAGCCCAGAGCTAAAAAGTTAAATTCTTTTTATGGATTCAATTTTAAGCAATTATAATATATCATATAAACTAAAAGAAGAAACTTTAATATAAATTTATTTGAATATAAAATGTACTTTATATTAAAGTTTCTTCTTTTAGTTAGGCTGTACTTATTTTTAGTCATAATATATTACCTTGCACTTTTACCCAATGCTCCATTTAATTAGGAAATGTTTTGAATATAAATAACTTTTGTTTGATGAAAATATTTTAAGAAAAAATCTGTTTTATATGATATATTTTAAACTTTTTATAGTTATGTCTGAAATATTTGATCTTATTGTATTTTCTAAAAACATATTAATTTTAATAAGATATATGATTTGAATAGTTAATAATAAAATTGTTGATGGTACCTGAGTTCTAACCATGAACTCTTTCAACCATTCTCCAGCACCCCATATTCTGGAATTCATTAAGATAAATCTAAGATTTTTCATGAAAACTTTTCACGTATTTTCACCAATTTTAGTGTTTTATGACCATGTATTGTATTTGACTGTATGTACCTGTTTAGTATTATTTGAAAGCAGTGACATGTTATCAAGACATGGCATCTATATCATTTTTCTCAAATATAAGTATTAAATTTTAAGAAATTGTTTGTTATTTTGAGATAAAAAAGGGGCTTATTTCTACTTTTTTTTTTAATATCTTCCAATGATCTGATGTATGATTATTTATTTTACATGTTACAGTTGATCATGGTGCATGGATCTTGATATGATTGGTACAGAACATTTAAGGTGAATAATAGATTAATATTTGTTTTATTAATTACCTTATCAAAGTTTTAACCAAATTTTAGCAGATCAGGGTCAAAATACATAAAGGAGGATTTAATAGTTTAAAATTATATTGCACTCATGATATGATGAGATAGTTCTGGTATATAAATTTAGAAGCAACTGAAAAGCTGTTTTTTAGGGTTAAACAAGAAAGCTATCTATTTTAGCCAAGATTAAGTTTACCAGGGATATTTACTCAGTTTCTTAATAGCATATTCACAGCTATTATATTTTATTTAGAATATGTTTTATTTATTGAGAAGGAGATGTGTTTTACTTAAGTCTGATCCAGGCCAAATTGCCTGCCTAATAGGATTGGCCAAATTGGTTTTTTGACTGAACATATTTAGGTATAAAATCTAAATGTAATCAGTCAAAGAAAAAAAAATATGGAAAAGTTGTAATTTTCCTGTGAGTGAACCTTAATTGTATTTTTCCTAATGTTGGTGGGAACTACTGTGAAGTAAGGCCGAAGTAATAAGTGAAAGTGAAAAAGAGGAATTATTAATTAAAGGAGAAATATTTTTATGCTTTCTTAATCCCTTAATATGGGATAACATGGGTGTATTTTGTATTATGGAACATGCGAATGTAGCATAAAATAAAATAAATATAAGAAAAAAGGTTTTTTACTAAACAAATTTTTATACAAATACATATAAATAATGTATAAGTTTATAAGTAAGCTATAATCTCTGTAAATTTCTGTTTCATTGAAAATTAGTAAACCATTTTTTGATGTTTTTGACAAATTACAGAGAAACTTTGTTGGTGATGAAGTATAAATTTGAACACAGCTGTCATGGTTGGAAACTTCGTAGGAGGAAGCTTTGGGTGGTAAGCTTTTTATTACAAAAGTAAACATTTTTCTAAAAAAACTCAATAGAGATGGTCCTCTTGATTACACAAGGTTCCGTTCCTTGTAAGTGACTTGGTTATATTTGACTTAAATCAAGTCCTACTTTGAAACAAATGTTGTATATACACTTGAATCAATATTTTGAAGAATTTAATTACTTTTAAGAATTTTATAATACAATATGCACTCAATTTTAATACATTTATTTTTCATTCTAATTAATTATGAATGGTTTTATTAGATAAACCAATTTTTTTTTCAAACAAAGCATACCTTAGGATTCACACTAATGTAAAGTGGTTCTTGGTTTCAATTGGTTACTGACGCTACTCCTAAACAATAATGTGATGTAAAATAGGACTGTCTGTACGGAATATTTGGTTTGTAGTTGAATTACTACTGAAATCAAGCTATTATTCTATAGAACTGAAGATGAGACTGTTTCTCTAAGTTTCTATAATCTTAGTTGTAATCTTAACCAACAGTTTGTACCAATTTATTGCAGTAGATATGTTATTACACTCAGTCCTTTAGGACTGATAGTGTCAAAGGATTAGATTATTTTCATTGTTGGAGGTTCTTAAGATTTAATTACTTGTTTCCCTATTATATTTTTTGTTCAAGAGTACTTTTTGTTAAATATCCTTAAATATTTTTGACAGACCAAACTATTTTTGCTTACTCATAAGGGACAAAGGAAGGGATAAATCTGTTAAAAATAATAATAATAAAAAATACATTTACTTGCTTAAATTGTCCATCCAATGTTGTAATGTAATAACCTAATCTTTATTGTTTTTTAAAACTATTTCATTTATTTCTATCCTTAATTTACTTGAAATAGCTTTCTGACAGTAGTGTATTGATAAAATAATTTTCGTTTGCTTTAGGTGGCAGGCTCATCTTCCCTGGCTGTCCAGGTATGTTTTAAATTTAAACATATACGAGTTGATGAAAGGTCATGTTGTTTACAGGACTTATATTTGATAAAAATTCATTAAATTCTAAAATTTAATTGGAACATTATAGAAGAATAAAAAGTTGTCTTCAATAATTATTATGATTATTCAAGTAATGAATGCTTACTTCATCAAACATGAACAGGTTTCTGTTGGTAGATAAAAATAACTCATGATTTTCAACTTCGCAAATAAATCATAATTTACAACTAAAAGAGATTAAAAGAATCTGTTTTCAAATCAATATAAGAAAGGGAAACAACATATTTTAGAGTATATTTAGGATCTTCTTGAATTTGCAGATTTATGCAGCTAAATATTGTAGGATCTAGAATAGTTATTGTTAACAAAAGATTTCATAATAACTGTTCTTGCATAAATTTTACTCTCACTTACATTTATATATTGTGGAATTATTTTCATTTATATTATTTTTGTGTATAAATAAACTTAATTTTAATAGGTTTTTTATTTATTTTTTTAAGAGAAATAACAGCTTGGCTACACATCCTTTTTATTGTGTATAAAAATAACTACAAAATTTATTTCATTATATCACTAACATTTCAACATAAAATAAACAAAATTTTATGTTTTAGACTTTATGTTACTCAACAAATATTAAGCTTTGAGAATTATTGAGCTTTGATTTTTATCATACCAGGAAAAGTTTGAATTATAGATGGAGTACATATTGCCATTAAAAGGAGACACATTCTTGTACTTATAAACTAATTTATACATGTAAAAAAAAAAAAAATTGAAAATAGTGTTTCTTAAATAATCACCAATAGTTCGGCACTTTAAAGTGTGTACACTTCAGGTCTATACTCTGCAACACATTGGGTAGAGAGCTCGTTCCCACAAACTTAGGCCCAAAACCTCCATCCCAATTACTATTCATACACACCATTTTTATCCTAGGGTCGTGACACTCTTGTGGGTAAGGGCGTAGGGCCCAGAGGGCTTGGTTTGGAACATTGTGGGTTCGATTCCCACCTGGGGCAGTTAATATTTATTGTTCGGTGGTCCTGAAAAATTAATCTTAACACTCCCATCTGGATTAGTATGCAGCAGTAATTCTGGTAGGCACCAGGAGTTGGCAAAAAGGACCAGTAGGCCTGCTTGCCGAACTAGTTCCCTCCACCAAATACCAATACCATTGTTATCCACCAAAAACATTTCCCACTGTTACACATTAAAATCATCCAGTATCAATCCTATTTTTCCATAAATGCAAAATAGCACTAAATATATTATTATATCTTTTGACAGAAATACACCTTTTGAAGTCCTTTAAGTCCAAATAGCCAAGTTTCACAAAATGTCCTGTATTCAAAAATGAAAATTTGTATGAAAGTGAAATTACATATTTAGGGCATGTATTGTCATCTATAAATTTCTCAAAATAAGATAGGTAATCTTTTTGTTGGAGTCCTTCAAATGTAAATCCTGATTGAGACAGAAATGGAAAATATAATTGTGTTATTCTCTCACTTTTCCATTTATCAGATGTCGATTGTGTACCTTCATCTATACCACCATCTTCTAATTCCGCATCATCTGGTCCATTCTTAAAGAGGTCAGTATTGCTTTCTTCAACAGCGATTGCTGCTTGTAATTTGACATTGTTCAACTGCCCTCCCAAGCAATATTTCATTGGTACTCTAGAGCAATTCATAAATATATTCTTCCGCAAAATAACTTTAAGCCATTTTTTGTAAAAATCAACAAATACTCAAGTTAGCAAATTATTACTAATGCATAAAGTATGTGAAATTACAAAAATGTAAACAATATGCTCGCATATAAACACAATAGGATTTAAGAACTACATAAAACTCCTATACATAATGATGAAATATTTCATTATACTTAGTTAACAAGTTGAGTTGATTATTAAAATTAAATTTTTTTTTATTCTCTTATCAAAAAATTTTAAGCTATTTATTGTTTATGTTGTGATTTATGGAAAGTATATTAAATCACAGAACAAAAAACTGTGACCAGAAAATGTAACTCTTATTACACTCTGCAATCTCAGTTGAATAATCAAATGTGGAATGGAAAAGGACATCTGGAACATTAGGCAGCAATTTTTATTCAACTTGGTCGCCAAATTGAATTGTAGCTCTTCCATGAATTTGTATCCTAAATATTTTATGGTATCCTCCCCTCTTCATTATTTAGATACCAACTCCATTCCCAAAGAAGAGATTTAGTGTTTATACCTCTCCTTTATTCATGCCCATAGTGCCCACACATTTTTGAGGATTTAAAACCAAACCAGTTTCTGTAATTGGTTGTCCCCTATTTTTGCCGCACCATGCTAATGCCCGTGTCATAGCTGAGACAGTCTATAATCATCCACTAACCATGGGAGGAGCATATTATCTTCGGACACTTCGTAGATTATTTCTAAATTTTCTTGAATAGTCTTGCTCCTACAGGTCATAGTATAAATGATCATTGGCTAGGTTGAATAGCAAAGATGACCAGAGGCTTCCTTAGGGCACTCCATGCAGCACTTTGATTTGGTTAGCTGAGTGGGCCCTTGTATTAGTTTTGAATTTATTTTTTGGGAGAAGAGCTGATAAATCATTTTTAATATCTGAGTAACACATCTCGATTCTAGTGAACACTTATGTACCTAAGGCCAACATTGTCAAATGCACCTACCTAATCCTCCAACAAGTAATATTTGGTCAGTAATTTGGTGAACGTTATGTTTTTTTTTTTTTTAAAAAAAACAACAATAATAATATATAGTTAACATAACTAATAATGTGGGTAAGGAGAATTGAGAAAAGAAGGAGTGGTAAAATAATGATAGGGAAAAAAGAGAATAAAACGAACCTGTTAGCTTGAAATCTAACCGCCAAGTGGTATTCTGTACCGTCCCAAGGACGGCCAAACTCCGAATTAAAAAATATGTTCCAAGAATGACTAAGTGTTTTTAAGAGGAAACGTTACGAGTGGATGAAAAATAAAAAGTAGAAAATATTTATAGGAAGAAAGCGTGTGAGAGGGTGACGACAAATGTTTTTTGGAAAATGTTAAAAATATATATATGTACAAGGATGACGAAGTACTGGAAGATGGCAAAGTGTCATGAGTATTTAACAACAGTTAAAATGAGGAAACGTATATAAGAGTGTGACGACAAAGTTTAAGAAGTGAAATAATACATTACAAAGTGGGCAGAAAAATAAAATGAATAAATAAAAAAATTATAAAAATTAATTTTTTAAAATAAATTAACTATTTACGAATATGTTAATAATAAGTTGTGCTTGTCGGTTTTTAAATTGATGGAAGAAGGTTTTATTTGGATATAGAGACTTTTAGAGATGAGTCTTTCGTGATGGTAATGAACTGTAGCAAGTATAGACGTTTTGTTGAAATCGAAGGAATGATTTAAAGAAAGTGAATTTTCTGAAAGTTTTGAGGCAGAATGATTATGTGAGGAAATAGAATATTTATTTTGTTTGGTACGGTCTTTTAAGAGGTTTTTCGGTTTCACCTATGTAAGCAGAATTACAATTAAGGGTGGAGCAAGGGATGCGGTATACAATATTGATCGGTGTAGAGGAGGGATAGGGTCTTTTAGTTTAGTGTAAATGTTAGTTAGTGTGTTGTAAGGTGTGAAAGTAATACGAAGGTTAGGTATAATAGAACGTAAGAGTTTTTGGATGTTGTCGGAAAGAGAGGGGATGGGGATGTATGGTAATGATCTGTGTAAGAGAGTAAAAAGGGGTTGTGATGAATTAGGTGAAGTGATGAGACAATTTTTGTAGTTGTATACAAGTTTATGAATGGCATGGAGAGGGAAGCTATTAGCTAAGAGTATTTGTTTATTGCCGTGTGTTTTTTTCATGGAAATGTGAATCAGAAAGGGAAAGACCACGGTATGATGTTTTTGCTATGTTAATTCTTTGATGGTAAGGATGTCGGGAGTGGTAATTTAGAAGTCTGCCTGAGTAGGTTGGTTTGGTGTACCAGTCAGTGGATATGGTGTTGTCTGGGTTTCTTATGATGAGGAGATCAAGGAACAGAAGGGAGTTATTATTTTCAATTTCTACAGTAAAATTAAAGCGTGGATGGTAAGAATTAAAGGCGGATAAGATGTCAGGGATTTTATCAGGATTTAAGACAAAGAGGAGATCATCTACATATTTTATAATAAGAATAATGTCATCTGGAAAGAGTGGGATAACAGATCAAGCAAATCATTTAGGACAATGTTGGAAAGATCAGGAGCTAGGGAATCAACCAACTAGGGAACCAAATTTCCCACGGCCAGCCCTGAAATTTGGTTAAAGAACTGACCCTGGAAGGTAAGGTAACCAGATTTACAACAGAGTTGAAGGGATTCAAGACAGTTAAGGGAAGTGGGTTGCAATGGATGTCCAGTTTGCTTCGACGATAAGGAGGGCTTTATCTATTGGAATGTTGGTGTATAAACTCTCTACATCAAAAGAAACAAGAATGTAGTGGTCAGAAGATAGTGAAAGAAATTATGACTAAAGGTTTGTAAATAGGGAAGTAAGAATTTGCTGAGTTCAACAGAGAGAGAATTGATATTGGAAGTGATCGGACAGAGTGGTGTATCTGGCTTATGAATTTTAGGAAGTCCATAAAAACGTGGGGCAACAGAATTATTGGAAATATGATTTCTGTACGTGGGGTAGTTGATTTGTTGGGAATGTAAAAGGTCCCTGAGGTGTTGGTTGAATTTGGTTTGTAGTGAAGGAGTGGGGTCCCGGGTTGTGGGCGCATGTGTGGATCGGTCAGATAAAAGTAAAGCCATTTTGTCATTGTAGTCTGGACAATCCATGATGGCAGTCATGCTGCCTTTGTCTGCTCTAGTGATAATGATGTGATGAGATTTTAAAAAAGAAATGTCTTTAAAGAATTGAGGAGAAAAATTATAACTATCGGAATGAGGATGTTGGAGATGATTGGCAATAATGTTGCAAATAGAAGTACGGGATAACTCTTTCTTGTCATTAGAATGGTGAATAAGGAGGTCATTGTGAATGTATTCTAGATCGGTTATAAGTTTTGGAATGATTTTTAATGAAGAGTTGGGGTTAGACAAATTTGGACCTAAGCTAAGAATATTGTGAACGTTGGGTGGAATATCAGTTGGTGAAATGTTGTGGACCCATTTTTCCTCACCTTTAGGGTAAATTTTAGAAGCTAGCGATATTTTATAAATGTTATTAAATTTTGAGAGTAGTTGTTTTAGTGTAGGGATTTTTGGAAATTTAAGGAAACGGAAAATAACTTAGAATTAAGATGTTTGGATACAGAAATGTGGTTGAGGGGATTATTGATGGATTTAGGAAAAAGGGAGTTTGAGCGACATTTGAGTAAAAAATACTTGGTTCCAAATTATGGGCCAGGCGTCTATGGAGAGAACAAAGGGTGTTTATATGAGATTTGAGATTAGAATAAGAAGTTTTGAAAAATGAGAATGACAAATTAGGCATAACAGGAGTGGAAATATTAAGAAAAGTCTGAGTAATACAAGAAGAATGAATAGAAGAATAATGGATGATAGAAGATGTTTAAGTTCTAGAAGGGGTGACTTGGGTGTGTGAAGAATATGAAGAGCTAGAAGGAATGATGTCAGATAAGGATGTATGGTGCTGAAGATGTCTGGACGGGTGGTAAGTCTGGCACTCCGGCAATATATCAAATAAGTTGAAATAACTTATTTAATAATGCCGACGTTTCGGCTAGAATTTCTAGCTTTCATCAGGGCTAAGAACAAAGAACAAGATAACAACCAATGAATAATATTATATATAGTATTATATGATATTATATTAGTATATTCTGTACCCTCTGAAACAACTCCCCTAGGAGGGCTAGTCCAGCAGTAGAGAGAGGAGTAATGGGCGGCTCTATAGACCTTTGTGTGTAGTGTATTGTGCTAGATTCAGTAATGTGCTGTGCTCCTCCAGTTGCTAACCTGGACAAATGTGCACCTTACCTGGCACTAGGTGTCCAGTGGGGATATAATCGCTTCCGAGGAAAGGTAATCCTAAGGTGTTTACGGTAAATGACCTTGGTGTTATTGTATACTGTAATAGTGTACTGTGTGAATCAGAATTTATGATCTCCCAACCTGGAGGGCCAGTGGCTGATTTTGGTAAAGAACCAGGCGATGGGGCCGCCAACTCCATACACCGTAGTGATAGAGATACAAATATATATGAAAAATATATAAGTAACAAATA
>NW_027106675.1:0-635 GCF_000696795.3 Halyomorpha halys
TATGGCAATCTTATTAGAATTCCATCCTCCCAACAGGCTTTGAACAAGTTTGCTATTCAGCAAAATGCCTTGTTCATGATATAGATCCCTTAACAATCTGTTGGTATTTATTCTCCATTGAAATAACGAGTGGTCCTTCACTCAGACTGGCCTTTACATTTTGCGTAGTATATTTCGCCCCCATATCTACAGATTCTTTGTCTTTTATTTTTTTTCCCAAATCCTTTCTCCAGCCATTTGGCCTGGTATCTCCATGTGTGCGCCGCTACATGTACTGTCAACTATCACGCAAGACCTATCGTGATAATGCTGCCACGACAGTAGATAATGTCATGACAGACCTAGTAGGTATCTCAAAAAGAGCTCTTGTCAGAATTATTAGTAACATTGAAAATATTGGATTTAATTTTCTCATCATTTAGATATAGACCTCGTCCGACGGCAATCTTTGTACGGCAGCATGGTAACTGATGCTTTACGTCCAGTCTGTTATTACTTACCATAACTAAATAATATTATTTTAAAAAATCCAACACATTTTTTTTTTAAAACCTGTGAAATCTGCTTTATACCACGATACCATGTTTGACGACCGAATGCCCAATTTGTTTTTATTTTTCTTATGGCTACTTCAA
>NW_027106675.1:3570-4281 GCF_000696795.3 Halyomorpha halys
TTGGATTCCGAACCTCTCATTCCACTATCCAGCAATGTCATCGTGTGGTTGACGTTGTCTCGTCTTCTTTAGAGCGCAATGTAGCGCGATGAGCGGAATGTACTGCATGGGAGTCTTTTTCGATGTAGAACAGGCTTTTCATCGAATCTGGCATTCGGGACTGCTTTACAAACTCCGTAAATTCCTACCTCCTACATACTTTCTCATTATTCGTTCCTTTCTCACTGACAGATTATTTAAAGTAAACTACAATGGTTTCTATTCATCCCTCTTCTTTCAGTCCGCTGGTGTTCCTCAGGGTAGTATCCTTGGTCCCATCCTCTACACAATCTATACAGCAGACATCCCAACCAATTCTAACACTATCATTACCACGTATGCCGATAACACCTGTACTCCCTGTGTAGTTAAATAACCCTTTAATTGCATCCCAAACTATTCAATCCCATATCACAGCCCTCAAAGAATGGTGTCGTAATTGGAGGATTAAAATAAATTCCAACAAATCCCATCAAATTACCTTTACCCTACGTCGTAAACTTACTGTCTGCCCTACAGTATACTTCAATAATGTTGCCCTAACCCTTGTTGAATATATCCTTCCTTGGACTACGTCTGGACAAACGACTAACCTGGAATCCTCACATAAGACTGAAAAGACAGGAAACTGCACGTCGATTTCGACTATTACAGCACTTACTAGACAAACGG
>NW_027106676.1:0-598 GCF_000696795.3 Halyomorpha halys
TAAACATAATATAGATCTATACATGAAAAATTGGGACGAATTATTAATTTGGAAGTTAAATAACCGAAGGAAAATTGATTGAAATCAGTGACCCATTCATCATCACGTTCCAATGTCATTGTTTTTTCAGTAACACGTGAAGCTAGTAATATTTCTATCGTGTCTTTTGGTTTGTTTGATAACTGACAACAAAATTGTCTGCACTTTGAAATGATGCAAGTCCAATGATTTAAACGTTCGAAAAATGAAATTTTGAGCTGTTGACATTGTTTTTATATAGAATAATTGAAATTACCAAAAACATTATAATAACACAAACTTCAATGATCCACTTTTATTCTCAACTTTTTATTTTAACAAACCTTCAACGTTTCGGCACTTAGAACATTTTTAAGGAGACAACCTTAATAATTGATGTCATAGTTCATTAAATTGTCTTTTTTTGCAGGTTAATTGCCCATGTCTTATATAAACCACATAATTTCAATACAAAACTACTCTACAATTTTTTTTCCTTTTCTATGAACCTCATTGATTGTTGATATTGTTAATTTTGTGTATAAAAAAATAAATAAATAAAATAACATAATGATAAAAT
>NW_027106676.1:6994-7414 GCF_000696795.3 Halyomorpha halys
TACGCCTCCACCAAACTACACAAAATGTATGAATCGTGCCGCGCACAAGCGGTTCAGCTCCAGCCCTCCGCTATTGAGGGGCCTCAACATGACCGTCAAAAAGGGACACATGTAAGTATATTTTTCTTATTAATAACTTGAAAAAATAAATAAAATATAATATGTGAAATTTAAATTGAATAACTATTCATACATATTCTTGATTATCAACAAATCATATTACATTACCATAAGAAATATCCTCTATTTTTTTGTTTTTTTTTTCGAAAATAATAACAAATATTACTGTATCGAAGATCATTACAAAATATTGTAGTACTGACAATGGATCCAAATAACTAAGTCTCACAAAATGGTCTTTACGTCTTTGTGTCTCTGAACAGTCTAACTCAAAAACAAAAAGTCGTTCCCTACTGAAAT
>NW_027106677.1:0-366 GCF_000696795.3 Halyomorpha halys
AAATATTACAGTGTTCCAATATCATAAAGATAGTTTTTAAAATATCCACATTTTTTTTTTTCGTACCCTTCAATAAAATAAATTATTACATAATACATAATAGAATACATGAAATTTATATATTCTTTTACTGAGTCTTCTCCCTTTGATTGCCTTGTGGCATAAGCGTGAAATCCTCCACTCCCGCCCTCCGAGAGACTTATCTGACTTTTTTAACAGACAATTATAGCGAGTAGGTTGTTCGATGTATGACGTGTCACAATCCCACAAGAGGAGGTATAACACGAAAAAAAGGCAATCGTTTTCAATTTTTTTTTATATGATATAATGTTTTATTAAATATTTCTGCACATTTTTTAATCTATT
>NW_027106677.1:3101-4682 GCF_000696795.3 Halyomorpha halys
TATACAATAACGCTCATTGTGCTTCACTATTAGTACTTTATTGAAAAAATTAAGAATAAATCAAGATGAAATTTTTTTTAACTTATTTGAAAAATTCAGACTACGCTAAAAACGAATATGATTAGTTTTATTCTAGAAAACAAAAATTGTTGACTTACTCTACTGAAATCCTCATTATGTTTTTTTAAATTTTTAGTGAATAAATAATCATTTAATAGAATTAGTAATCTTTTTTTCTAATTCTTTAGAAAGAAACAAACCGATTGGCATCTAATAACCATGCAAAATATATACTTTTTGGCTACTTCGCTATACTTTTTTACTAGCTTATTTTTTTTTTACTAGCTTGTGGAGAAATCTAACAAACATGTGGAAAATTTACCCATTGATAGAACGCCAATACCATTTCTAGAGGAGAAGATCTCGAGGTCATCTTCTTTTCAGACGCCTAGGAGGATTAGAAGGTAACGAAGGATTTTGGACTGTAATGATTGGATTCGGGAGGAATTTGATAGTATAGTGAAGCCCCAAAGCTCAACTCCGTATGTCCAGATAGGCCTTATAAGAGTCATGAAGATCAGTCTTTTGTAATGGATAGGCAGTTTAGATCGTTTGTCTAGTAAATGTTGAAACAGTCGGAATCGACGAGCAGTAATGACTACATATAAATTAAGAACTGTATCCAGAATGAGTTAGTTCGAAACAGCTTTCAATAAGACAAAAGAAGAATGTTTAAAATTGTTAAAAATCATATGTATAATAAAAGCTTTTTGTGATAAATTGTCCTTGAGGATGGCCGAAACGTATAAGAAATATAATTTTTTTTGAGACTAAAATTGGATAAAATTGATTTTATTTAAACAATAAAAAATTGCAAAGTTTTATTTCTGCTCTACTTACTTGCCACGAGTACTATAATTCTCATTACTATGGTTATCTCATAGCAATTTTATATTCGAATCAATTAAACAATTTTCAAAAATTAATCTTACCATTTTCGTAACTTTTAATGGCTTCGTTATTTTGACTTATTTTAAACCACGAAAATGGGTACTAAATTTCAAGTCAAGATTTCATTGGGTAGATTTTGGATTCGGGAATTGCTAGATTGTGGTTTTAGTTAAGCCAAGTTTTAGCCAACCTGAGATTATTCAAAATTTATTATATTTTTACATTTTTTGTTGAAAATACTCCCATTATTTGTGAATCACCCATAATCATGAAAATTATATATTATTGAGATTACTAATAATTGATAAAGGAAAAATATTTGTTTAAATATTTTGTTTGTCATTATAAGACCAGGTACACAATTGCATTGTTATATCTCGTTGATTGATTATTATAATTAAGTAATTTTCTCATTCCCAAAATTGGTGATTAATTCTGTGGAATAATGGTCCCATACTCTGCTCTAATTACTAATTTATAACTAATTATTTAAATAATTAATTATTATTGCGTTCACTCATATTGTATTACTCACACAACTTTTAATAAAGGAGAGGAATAAAAAGCTCAATATTATTGTCTTTAAATAAGCTTATATAATGAGAATTAATGAACATGTATTATATTATA
>NW_027106677.1:6122-6707 GCF_000696795.3 Halyomorpha halys
GCGCCTTGCGAGATACATGAAGAATTTTATCTGAAGTAAGATTAGGTACAATATTTTTAAGTACGAAATATTATTATAATTTTTATTTATTCGTTTTTTTTTAATTTAGGAGGAGGAATAAATACATGGGTGATTTCCAAAACGTAAGGATTTTTCAAGTCACATATTAATAAAATGGTTTTTAAGAATAAGATGTATTTACGTTGGTTATAACATTATCTCGAGGAGCTTAGCATTCTTTATAAGAAATACAAATTGTTTCGAGACTAAGATTGGATAAAATTTATTTTATTTAAACAATAAAAACCAGTCTCCAGAAAGTCATAAATAAATAAAAATCGAAATATTCAACTAATAATTAAAACATTTCATATCGTTTGAAAAAAATAATTCGGGTGCAGTGCACGCATCACAGAGTTTTCACTTACAACCCTACACAGTTCCCAAGCTTAGCGTAAATTGGTCTGCTTCTCTTGAAGTTATCGCAATTTTTGTGATTTAAAAAAAAAAACGGATAGTACAAGTAAGTTGAAAATTAAAATTTGTATTTTTCTGTCTATAAAAATTCGTATATTAGGGTTTCTC
>NW_027106678.1:0-2073 GCF_000696795.3 Halyomorpha halys
AGTACCGCTGCAGTAACAAGGCAGTTAAAGGCGACGCCTCAACTCCCTCGATTACAGACCGTCCTTTCCTATATATTGCTTGTACAGTAAGGAAGAGTGTAGCTATCAGGAAAAATTTTGAATTCGAGTTTTCGATGAAAATTCAAAATTAACGTTTTGAGCCCCCCTGAGTCCAAATAACCAAGTCACAAAATAATCTGTGTGCGAACAGCTTAACTGAAAAACTAAAAGTCGAAAGAAACTAAAAAAAAACGTATTTGCTTTACAGCAGGTGTAAAACAACTGGTGTTACAGTAAAGCTTTTGTTAAAATCGATTTTACACTTTTTTACGATAGAATTATGCAATTTATTATATATTATATTATAATATATTATTGCGACATGAAAGTATTGAAAAAAAAACAACAGCTTATAGACATATTTACAATTCATAATTACTCGTACAACAAACATATTTACAATTTCAAAAATATGTTTGTAGGATCGTAAATATATACATGGGTTCAATTATAGATTGATCTATACTAAAACCTTACTAACATGTCTTTTTTTATTTATTTAGAATAATCTTTAGTATATATTATTATATTTATAAGGAATGGATAAATGTAGGAAAGGTCCGATTGTGTGTTTGACTAGTGGGAAACTTTAGTAGTCAAACTTGGATATCCTTGCCAGTATTTAAATATTTTTTATTCTAATGAACTTTGTCATTTCTCCATTTTTATTATTACTTATCTATATAATTTTTTTATTACCCCTTCCTAGTCATTTCTGGGAACGGAGGAGGCTCTCTAACTATGGAGGATTTTATTACGTGGGACCAAAAAAAAAAGAGTCCATCCCTCATTCGAGCCAGTACCGCTGCAGTAACAAGGCAGTTAAAGGCGACGCCTCAACTCCCTTGATTACAGACCGTACTTTACTATATATTGATTATATAGTAAGGGTGAATTCTATCGGGCAAAATTTAGAATTCGAGCTTTCGATGAAAGTTCAAAATTCACGTTTTGAGGCCCCCTGAGTCCAAATAACCAAGTCTCACAAAATAATCTTTGTGCGAACAGCTCAACTGAAAAACCAAAAGTCGAAAGAAACTAAAAAAAACGTATTTGCTTTACAGCAGGTGTAAAGCAACAGGTGTTACAGTAAAGCTTTTGTTAAAATAGATTTTACACTTTTTTACGATAGAATTATGCAATTTATTATATATTATATTATAATATATTATTTATCCCGATTGTATTATGCAGGATCTACTCGTTTGTCACATGCCACCAATTCAAGACTTATTCAAATGCTTGGTAAACATAGGAAGTAACAAAAGTCGGTATTCACACGCTTGTACTTTCGAAAGCTCTAAACTAAATATGAATAACCTATTATTGAAGGTTGAAGAACCTCGATTTCTATTATAGTGATTTTTAAATAAGTGTGAAGTGTTTGAATTTTTCCTTGAAATAATATAATTAATGTAATAAAGTGTTTTTTTATTGTCTCTTCCAGATGCTTTGTATGGGAAATGTTATTCTGCAACTTCCTTTCTTTACTTTTCGTTTAGCGTTGACTGTTTAACTCAAGGTAATATCTTCTTGCATTGCAAAAGACTTTCCAAAGACAACTTGGAAATACAACCGTTATTGCTAAGCTGGAGTCTTTCTTTAGTATCTTAAAGGGCTTCCTGCAATTTCTGCAAGTAAAGTATTCGGGTATATCAAACAAGAATATATTCTCTACTCTGATTGTATTCATGTTCCTTCTCTTGGAATGAAACAGAGGCTGATCTGATTGATAAACAGAAGTTTTTGTTTTAAAGGAGCTCTGTTCCTTCTTGTATTAATGAACACAGTAAGATATCTTTGAGAGATAACATCACAAATGTATCCCCAAGACCGCAAAAAAGACTAAAAATTGAACATCACAATATAGTGATGTAATTTCTTCATTTGGTTAATATTTCATAAACTATCTAGTACAAGAGCCGGAAGAAAAAAAGGTAGTTTTCTCACCCAAATTTTTTATTACTTTAATGAAAATTATGTATAATTACTAGTCAAAACTGATGAATACGC
>NW_027106678.1:3318-4262 GCF_000696795.3 Halyomorpha halys
CAAATTCAGTGATAAAATAAAACAGAACAGTCTGTAGCTAATATCTACTAGGAAAGAAATTCATTAAATAGGTAACGCCAAGTTGCCTGAGAAAAAGAGTTTCAAACTTGTAATATAGTTAACGTTTGCACTAAATGGTTTCAGATTCACCTAATTCCGGCAAGAATTTGAAGAAGTAATTCATGGTTTTTTCTATTCAAGATAACTTATAAACGTTTAAAATTTTATTTTTTAAATGCTTGTTAAATTTAAAATATAATTTAAATAAATTTAAATCAATAATTAATTTTTACTAGTAGATAGTTGATTTCTGTTGATAATCCTAAGTGTCCGTGGTCCTCTCTTGGCCAATGACACATAGGAACATTAAATCAAATAAATAATTTATTTTAGTGAGATGTTAGCAGTTAACTCAGTTATACCGTAGAGCAGGGGTGACCAGCAAATAGATCAATCTAATGGATAATCAAACGATGGAATTCCGTGTACCATGAACTTTGAAGTGATTGTTGAAGACAAAACTTTCAAGCAATAGTTTCAGATATATTTTATATGAATCAAAAGTTGTTAGTGGTCTATTTTATTTTAATTCGCCTAGATGTGAGTTTTTGGCCCTTTAAATAATTATTGTTTTTTACGGAGGTAGATAAGTAGATTTCAGAACAAGGTGTAATCAGCGAGCTATTGATCGATTAGCAAAAATTAAGTCATATTATTTTTTCATGGTTTTCCTGGCTCCCTCCCCCCCAAAAAACAAAACACGAAAGTGAAATATTTAAATTAAATTATCAGCATAATGTGCAGCTTTATAACAACTTTTTCATATTTAGGAACAAATAGTACAATAACTTATACATTGCAGTTTATAAAAAAAATTAAAATGTATTTTAAGTTAGTAAAAATTAATTTTGAAATAGTTGGGGCTGGAAATTTATTTTCTTCAT
>NW_027106678.1:4312-5573 GCF_000696795.3 Halyomorpha halys
AGTCTGTAGCTAATATCTACTAGGAAAGAAATTCATTAAATAGGTAACGCCAAGTTGCCTGAGAAAATGAGTTTCAAATTTGAAGGATAATGCTATAGTATATAATATAGTTAACGTTTGCACTAAATCTTTTCAGATTCACCTAATTTCGGCAAGAATTTAAAGAAGTAATTCATGATTTTTTCTATTCAAGATCACTTATAAACGTTTAAAATTTTATTTTTTAAATGCTTGTTACATTTAAAATATTAAATCAATAATTAATTTTTACTGTTAAACTCATTCACAAAGACCTTAACATCCCATTCGTTACAGATTTGACCCAAAACAGATATACGTCTTTTCATTCCAAACTCCTTACCCATCCTAACCCATTAATTCTTAATCTTCCATCCTTAACAATCCCTGATAATCCTGCGAGGTGTCTGAAAAGAAGATAATCTAATTTAAATTAATGCTTGAAGTACCACCAATGGGTGGTTCCTTCCCAAGATTTTCAAGTGTACATGCAATATAGTTACTTATTGTATTTATTATTTGTACAGTTGTAAATCACATTAAATAAATTTAAAAAAAATTTACTAGTAGATAGTTGATTTATTTTGATAATCCTAAATGTCCGTGGTCCCCTCTTGGCCAAAGACGCATAGGAACGTTAAATCAAATAAATAATTTATTTTACGGTAGTGAGGTGATAGCAGTTAACAGTTATTTTATAGAGCAGGGGTGGCCAACAAGTAGATCGCTAGGCCAATTTTGGTCGATCGCTCGCAATGTCTGGGTTGGAATTCCGTCTACCATGGACTTTGAAGCGATTGTAGAAGACTAAACTTTCTAGCAATAGTTTGGGTCATTGACATATTTCATTTGGATCAAAAGTTATTAGTGGTCTATTTTATTTTAATTCGCCTGGATGTGAGTTTTTGGCCCTTTAAATAATTATTTTTTTTTACGGAGGTAGATAAGCCGTATATATGCATTTCAGAACCAGGTGTAATCAGCGAGCTATTGATCGATTAGCAGAAAGTAAGTCATATTATGCTTTCATGATTTTCCTGCCCCCCCAAAAAAAACGCGAAAGTGAAATATTTAAATCAAATTATCAGCATAATGTGCAGCTTTATAACAACTTTTCATATTTAGGAACAAATAGTACAATAACTTATTTATACATTGCAGTTTATAAAAAAAATTAAAATGTATTTTAAGTTAGTAAAAATTAATTTTGAAATAGTTGGGGCTGGAAATTTATTTTCTTCAT
>NW_027106678.1:7547-7867 GCF_000696795.3 Halyomorpha halys
GCATTAATGAATTTTAAAGAAAAAAAAGGAATGAAGACAGAATAAGGAATCGTCTATGTTTATGTTATTTTATATTTTTATCTCCATTTTGTCATGTTTTACGCCCGAACACCTTAATCAATGAAAATTTTTGTCCTGAGAAAGAACAATTTTCAATTACGTCATACGTTTGAGATATCTAGGAATAAATTTGGTTCCATGTTTGTAGGTAGGTCTGTCATCAATTCCTTCATAGAGAATTATAGCAATAACTGTTAATATCCGTTAATAATGAATTTTTTAAAGAATTATATCAGTTGGTACATAAATGTATCAAATAG
>NW_027106679.1:0-381 GCF_000696795.3 Halyomorpha halys
TTTTCACCTACTGGCCTACTTTGATTTCAAATTAACTTACTCTAGTTTCAGAACAGATAATATAGTAGAAAAACAAAAGCATAGCATTTTAAAGTTTGTTCTTAAACATTCATTCATTGCTTAATTATTATAGAATTAATATTGATAAATACTAAGAATGATTTTATGGAGTCGTCAACTGAATGGTTCATATGCAGGTTAAGTGAAATTAAAAGTTATTTATTTAACAACTATAGTGACAAAAAAAAACGTCATCAGAATGCCGAAACAGAGGACTCCTAACCTGAAATTTAAAAAATAGGCTTTTAATTTATAATAAATGAATGACCTGGGCAGAATAGCCTGCAAAAGTAACTCTAAATTAATGTGAGGAAGAAATTA
>NW_027106679.1:443-859 GCF_000696795.3 Halyomorpha halys
GTAGGACAGGAGGGCAGAGGTTTACGACGGAGAGTAAAGGTGATCTGGTGGGAATTTTTTAAATTTAAAAACATAAATATTTAATTCTTCTTATATAAGATTATCCACGCATATTCACTACCATATAATATTTATGATTTGAAATTTTAAAAATAGGCTTTTAATTTATAATAAATGAATGACCTGGGCAGAATAGCCTGCAAAAGTAACTCTAAATTAATGTGAGGAAGAAATTATAATTGAGATGTCCTTGAGGATGGCTAAAATGGCCGGAACGTTGAACTGGTGAAAAATAAAAAGTGTTGAGACAAAAAAGGATACAAATTTTTTATTTATTTAATAAAAAATAAGTGTTTTCAATGATTCGAATTTCTGTCCACGTTTTTGAAGAATTTGAAGGCAGGAAACAAAATATG
>NW_027106679.1:2427-5371 GCF_000696795.3 Halyomorpha halys
GGCACAAGTGGTGGTGAAGAAGATAAAAAGAAAAATACACTTTATTAAACATTTTGGGTTGCCTTATACACAGCATAATTATGACTAGTGAAGCACAATTTTTTTATTATTCTATTAATATAATTTTTTTTTTTAAATTGTCGCATTATAAAAATTTCTGCATTATGTACTGAAATTTTACATGATTTATTTTTTCCTTTTCATTATTTATTATTTATTTCCTTAAACATTTTTATTTTTTTTCTAGCTTTTTATCGGTCATTAAATATGTTAAATTTTTCCATTATTACAATTCTATAAAATTTTCTCTCATTTTTTTTTTCCACCACACATAACAGTAAATTTAAGTTAAAACTATAAAAATTATATTAAACTAGGAGAAAAATTATTTATTATTTTAGTACCTTTATTAGGCCTTCAAGAGGTTTATATGAGAACAAGATACTAACTCATCTCATTTTATAATGTTTGATTCGTGTTGTTGTTACAGGATGAAAGACCTGTAAAGTGGAACGAAACGTTGACTACAAATATGTACTTTTTTTTGGGGAGGGGGGATTTTTTTTTATCTTTCTTGAGCGTATCAACTACTTGAGAATATTTTCCTACAATCTATATTCTATTTCATTTTTGTAAAAATATCATTATTATTTTTTTTTTTTTTGGACTTATCACACCTTAAATGATAAAATATTAGAAAATTAGGGAACAAGATAAAAGAATAAAGAGTACCTAATACATAGTATTAGTGACAGCCAGATCGTAATGTTCTTGGGCCATTAGCCATTATCCATCAGTTTATGGTTATATAGATATATCACCGTGTACATTAAATATTTTTATGAGTTTGGTTTATACATGATATATTTGATGCCAATTATTTAATAGTAATATAAAGTTAATATATAATGAGGTCCATTTATTAAGATATCAATGCCCTTAGTTTTTATATTATATAGGTAGTATTTTTGGTTGGTTTGTGGTATAAAACCAAATTTCAAAGAAACAATTGAAATACAGTGGGCTGCTAGAGGCCATGACATGACGTCATAGAGACGCGGGGCCAATAGAAGCGAAGCCCGTGGGCCTTTGACCCCTTCAAAGGACACCGCCATACTCACCTGTACCCCCTCCACTCTCACACCTGCCACCGCCATATCATCTCTACGTCGAGTGTGATCCATTAATTTCACTTGTACGGGAATATAGTTCATAAAATACACATCCCCAGATATGTGTAGTCAGTAACTGACAATAAAAATGGTTCGTAATAAAAATAATTCTATTCCAAACTTGAAATAACTAAGTTGAGCGATCTTGGTCAAATCAATATTGTAATATAGGACTTCTATTTCATACGTTATGATTCCTAAACAGGAATTATCATATATGTATATATTTTTTATTATCTAGTGCAGTGGTAGTATTATTAATAACTAGTTGACCCGGCAATGCTTCTCTATTACTATTTTTGATGATGTATAAATAGATTTAATAAACATAATTGGTAATTTGATCTGAATTATTGTATTTAGCTAAAATTTAAAAAATCTTTAAACCTTCCCATGGTAAAAGGGAATATTTTGAAAAAAAAACACGTTGATGCAGGCTAAAACAGCAGACATTCAGCTTTCCAACGGTTCTATTAATGTAGAAATCGGATAAAATGAAGAGGAACTATAAGCGATTATATGAACAATAGTCAATGGAAGAAAAAATCATCGGAATAAATCGAGGTGAAAAGTTTCTGATTTTTAATTTCATTGAAAAATGGTATTTAGTACTTGGGACGACACTCAAAACTAATACGAAATGCTCTTAAAAAAAAAAAAAAATATCTGACCTAATTTACCCTGAGTCACATTATGTTTTTATAATTTTTCGTAAACATAATATAGCTTAATAGAATTATTAATACTTTTTCTTATTCCTCGAAAAGTGGTGAACCGATTGGTTTCAATAACAGTGAAAAAGCTTATAGTCTCTGAGCTTTTTCTAAATGTTTCCTTTACCAAGGGAAGGTTTAATGATAATTAAATCCCCAAATTCTGGAGTAGAAAAAAAGTTTTGTTTTTTTTAATAATTATTTATTGCTATTTACAACTGTACATTATAATACATCTAGTAAATCTAATCTAAGTTAAATTTGAGTGTTACAGGCGTGTAGTGAAACTACCCATTGGTAGTATTCTTATGGTGTTTTTACATTAGCTGGTCTCGTTGCCATCTTCTTTTCAGGCGCCTCGGAGGAATGTCAGGAATAGAAGAGGATGCAAGATTAGAAACTAGGGTTTGAGTGGTTAGATAGTTTATAATGGAAGGAGTGAAAAAAAAAGTTATGAAGAAAATTGAGCGTTTTGTGTTTCCAGCACAGAAACTATAAGCTTTTTCACTGTTATTGTACACAAATCGGTTCGCCTCTTTCCGAGAATTAAGAAAAAAGTATTAATGATTCTATTAAGCTATATTGTGTTTACGAAAAATTATAAAAACATAATATAACACGGAGCATTTCATATTAGTTTTGAGTGTCGTCGCAAGTACAAAATAGTATTTTTCTATGAAATTAAAAATTAGAAATTTTTCACCTCGATTTATTCCGATGATTTTTTCTTCCATTGACTATTGTTCATATAATCGCTCATAGTTCCTCTTCATTTTATCCGATTTCTACATTAATAGAACCGTTGGAAAGCTGAATGTCTGCTGTTTTAGCCTACATTGTTTTAGCCTACATTGTTTTAGCCTACATTGTTTTAGCCTACATTGTTTTAGCTGTTTAGTTATATTACATTTCCTAGAAAAAATATAATTGTAAAATATTAAATTTGATAATAATTGGTAAAATGTTTTCATAATGGAACTAAATCCTCTTCAGATTCATATGCACCACCATGATAATGACAAATCCAGGTAGAGTTGTACTTCTCTTCTAGTCTTAGAT
>NW_027106679.1:6941-7826 GCF_000696795.3 Halyomorpha halys
ACCCATCCCACTACTATATACTAAATCAGACCAGCGGTTTTCGGAATTTATGTTTACCTTGTAAGATACGTTTCCGATCTAGCCCGAACCAGATACCACTCCTTCCATTATACACTCCCTAACCATTCAAACCCCCTAGTTTCTAACCTTGCATTCTTTTCCATTCCTAACAATCCTCCCAGGCGCCTGAAAAGAAGATGACCATGAGACCTGCTAATGTAAAATGTCATTAGAGTGCTACCAAATTTACTGAATGTATTATATAATATGCAATTGTAAATTTCAATAAAGATATTAAAAAAAAAAAAAAAATGTATGCATATGCCAAAGCAGGAAGGGGTATGAGACCAACTATATACTAACCCTCACAGTGCCTGAAAATACCTTCAAAATTGGATGGACTAATTAGTCGATTATGTCTGAACACAAAGTTTTTTGTTTTGGGAAAAACTATTTCCAGAAAATATGAAAATATTCGTTTCTCAAGGCTTACATATATTTTATTTGCTAAATGAATAAAATGCATTCACTTCTGGCACCTAGGTAAAGCAGAAAGTTTGCTTGTAAGCAAGCATAATAAACAATAAATATTAAAACAATAGTTAAAAAAATCAAATCTGCCATCGTAAACCGGTTGTTAATAGACCAACGTTTGTACAAGGAGGTGATTTGGTCAGAATCACACTCGACACTCCAGAGGGCTGTCGTTTTGTTTCCGTAGTTCACAAAAATATTTTCAGAGTATTACGCCATCTATGACAAGGTCTCTTTGAAACTCCAAAATAAAAATTATAAAATTCCTTCTTTCTCAAAATAGCCACGTGCAGAGTGTCCCGTAACTCTGAAACTATTTAACAAAAACATAGAACAGCGATTTTTACTTAA
>NW_027106679.1:9481-10143 GCF_000696795.3 Halyomorpha halys
CTACAGGTCACCACTCTGTTCTAACCGTGGTGAAGAGATAAAGTTTTTTATTTCGTGAGATCACCATAGGAATAAAAGTCGACATCTCAGACCGGATTCGAACCGGTGCCGCTGCAGTTCCGACATTGTAAAGACCTATGCCTCAACTCCCTCAGCTACAGACGGCTCTATTTATTAATAACCACCGTTGCGAAATCGATGAAATTCTGATTCCAAAATCTCCAGCATTCAGCCCTGATGGAGCCCTGGAAAGTGGGGTTATTCCTAATTGGTTACTAATAAATAGTTTTACTACCCACAAAAAGATTTTTAATAAAATCAATCAAGCAACAAAAATTTAGATTTACAGTTTTTGTCCTTTTTGTAAATTCAGGTACTGTTTTGCAGATATTTAATATTTAAGTTCGAAATGTCACTAAATCATGGATTTTTCAGCAGCCTAATTAAAACGAGGCCTTAAATCTTAATTTTTTTTGTAATTTAATTTTATTTTATAGCTTTTACATTGGTAAATGTGAAGTGAATTATAGTATAACTGCATGTATATTTCCATAGAATCTACACATTGTTAAACCCCCATAAAATTTCTAGATTCGAAGGTCTCGAGGACAACTTCTTTTCAGGTGCCTAGGAGAATTATCCGGCATTGAAGAGGAAGCA
Organism: Halyomorpha halys; assembly: GCF_000696795.3. NCBI lineage: Eukaryota > Metazoa > Arthropoda > Insecta > Hemiptera > Pentatomidae > Halyomorpha > Halyomorpha halys. The sequence continues at coordinate 10,142 of NW_027106679.1, forward strand.
AG
>NW_027106679.1:10193-12877 GCF_000696795.3 Halyomorpha halys
CTGCATAATTGAAGTGAAACTTTTTACCGACATTCTACTATTTATCTACTCAAGAAAATATATATTATATCTACATACGGGAGTAAATTAATTTTATAACGCTTGAGATGAAACGTTAGGGGTAGTAGTGTCGTTTAACACTCGAAGTGTTTTGAATTTAGAATAATATCTGGAAAACTAAAATTTGTAGCTGCACACTGCACATGATTCAGAATTGTCGTATTATTCCAATTAATATCCAACTTTTACTAATGATTATGTAAAATACAATTTCGGGATTTAATAGTATAAATAAAAAAAAATATAGATTTAATGATGAGAACATAGTTGACCGTGGATAATATATATAAAGAGAAGATGGTTGGGAGAGTAACACCAATAACTGTAAAAACTTATTTAATAGAGCGGAAGTTTCGGCCACAATTTCTAGCCTTCATCAGGGCTAGTTGCCTGTTTGGGAAAAACAAATGGAGCTATAACTAAAACAAATCCAAGTTTTTTTTTGCTTTATACTAAAGCATTTTACAAATACAGCATTTTTTAGTAACCTAAAATTTTCACCATAATTTTATTTAGTTTTTTCTCCATATACTATGAGTATTTAGATACCGAGGAAAATAATTTTTAATCACTGAAAAAAGATACAAAATATATTATTTTGGAAAAACAAAATTCAATTCAATTACACTACAAATGGTAATAAACGGTATTTTTAAAGAATATTACCCTTTTTAAAAATCGAATAACGTAATCAATAATATTTTTTTAAATAATACTTTTTAGAGTTCTTCTACTGGGTAGTTTCTCTACATCCTGTATCATATGTTATATATCATATTATATATATTATATACATATGTTATATCATTATGTCATTATGATCAAATTTACTTGTATTTTTTATACAGTTGTAAATATCAATAAATAAATAAAAAAAATAATAATAATACTCATTATAAAGTAGCTAATATAAATCTGAAATCTGATTTCCGATGATTCAGAGATTTCCGATTTCCTACTAGTAGCCTTGATGAAGGCAAGAAATTCTGGCCGAAACTTTCGCTCTATTAAATAAGTTTTTCTGGCCGCACTCCCAACTATCTATCCTCTCTTCACTAAAATATTTTTAATTGTAATTAAATTATAAAATAAATAAAAGAAGTATTGTATTTTTGTAAAATAAAATCATTATCAATAAAATTTTAATACATCATTTCATTTCCAGAAGTTGTGTCGGCCTGACTACTACAATGTTTTTATTATATTTTTTTTTTCTAAGACTCATGCACACATATATATGTGGGGAGTGTGATGGCTCAATGATATAACACTGTGCTACTAATTCCAAGGACCCGGATTAGAATCCGGTGGTGATAAAAAAATTATTCCATTGCTGTAGCAATGAGCCAATCATATGGGTTTGGGAGTTGCTCAGCTTCATAAAGTGGGTACCCTTTATCTAGAGAAAATCTGGCAATCGAGCATGATTCTGACCAAATAACCTCCTTGCACAACCGTTAGTCTAGAAACAGTTTTTTTTTTTACTTAGCACTATACCCTATATATATATTATGCATAGTAATGGTTTTAGAGATATAGTGGTTGTCTGAGGGAATTTTTATAGTTCTACCGTCTAATACAACTCCATGCCCTTTAAAGTAGAATATTTACTCTACCTGATTAGGCAAAATATAAAAAAAAAATAAAAAAAAATATATTAAAGTAAATGAATCATATGTGCATTTTCAAGCTACTTTATAATAAGTATTATTTAAAAAAATATTATTGATTACGTTATTCGATTTTTAAAAAGGATAATATCCTTAAAAATACGGTTTAATACCATTTGTAGTGTTATTGACTTTAATTTTGTTTTTGCAAAATAATATATTTTGTATCAGTGATTAAAAATTATTTTCCTCGGTATCTACATACTCATATTATAGGAAGAAAAAACTAAATAAAAATACTGGTTAAGGTGAAAATTTTAGGTTATTAAAAAATGCCGTATTTGTAAAATGCTTAAGTATAAAGCAAACAATAGTTGGATTTGTTTTAGTTATAGCTCCATTTGTTTTCCACATAATTATATAAATTGTGCTCTAGGCCATGCTAACATTATGTGCATTAAAATCCAAATTTAAAGAGGATGAAATCGCTAGGCAAATCTTGTGATAAATAATCATCCATACTGTACACAATTAAAGAATAAAAAATATTCCAGGCAATAACCCACCCAGTATAGTCACTGGAAAAAAAAAATAAGAAGACGAATTTATGGAGGCAATTACACGTCACAGTTGATATTATTTATACCGATCAATAAATAAGTATGGCTGGAGAGGGCAAGGGAAGGGTTATTGAATCGTTCTCAGAAAATAAGGACTTCTTCAGAAATGTGTGGCCGAGGACCGCATCCTCCAGACACCAACACAAAGAGATAAGGCTTCCTTTCACTTTATCTAGGGAGTTGACAGCTAGCTATCTCCTCCGATGGTAAACTCCAACACTTTTCTTTATCTAGATGTGCAACTAAAACAACAAACATTTCATATTTCTAACTCTTCATAGCATCTTTTTCTCGTAATTCCTTTATATCAGATACTGGAACGTCGATAAGGTGACAGTAAGTTCTGAGCACAATGGCTTCTATGAGATATCTAGTGTAAATTGAGAATAAGTCA
>NW_027106679.1:13510-15808 GCF_000696795.3 Halyomorpha halys
CAGATACTGGAACGTCGATAAGGTGACAGTAAGTTCTGAGCACAATGGCTTCTATGAGATATCTAGTGTAAATTGAGAATAAGTCATGATAATTCACATAAAGTGGATTTATCTCCGTTCGATATTTGCCAATTATAGCGGCACTGTTCTGAATTATATATCGATAATTAGATATCGATTACTGAAACGAGTGGTTCCCAACCCTTTTAGTTCCAGTAGGATAATGGCGGAACCCCTACATTATCATTTCATATAAATAGTGTGTAATTTAATAAAAGGTAAGAACAACTAGGATACCTACACAAAACCTGTGAAAAATGGAAGAAAATCTCATAACAAATTTTTTGAGGTTAATGACTTCCAGTTTAATGAAATTTTTATTAAAATATCATGACATGGTACAACGTTTCGGGACCACTGTCCCATATTCATGTAGTTTAAACCTCATAATTTCATATAGGAAATCATGTCACAATTTGTGCATCTTCTGGGCTGTGCTAAGGAGTAGTGAAGATGATAGAAAGAAAAATTTCATTAAACTGGAAGTCATTAACCTCAAAAAAAAATTTATGAATTGACTCACCAGACTTCCTAAAGAGATAATCCAGATTGGAAGAAAATCTGAGATGCTCAAGTTCTAAATTGTGTTGATTTGACATGAAATTGCCTATTTCTAAATGTTTTCGGGAAACCCCGGCTGGAAACTACTAACTTTAACCAATAAACGCTAGACTTTAAAGGAAACCCTTATCTTACCTTTGAAACATTTATTAAAACGAGGAAGAGGTGATTTAATTAAATCAAAAAAATAAATAAATCTAGGACAACATTTAATAATATTTATGTTAAATTGCATCTACCTTTCTATCAATTTATAATTTTTTTTAAGCTTTTCAGTATTATTCTTCAGGAATTAGGTGAACTGGTGATTAAAGATACGGATTTGTGAAAAAAAAAAAAATCATATTTATACGATTAGGGTAGTAGAGATTTTTCATTAGACTAATAGGTTTTTTTTCTGGTTATTATCAAAAATAAATAAATCTGGAAGAGTTAATGGTTGCAGTAGAATTATAGAATCAAATTTGTTTTAAACTAAGAATAAACTAAACCACTCTCAAACAAGCATATATAAAACAATCAATCTATTTTAGTTATATTTTATGATATCCCATAAGTTTACTTTAATTTTTTTTTAATTTTCCATTATATTCTAAGCCAATAGTGCCATTTATGAAAGCTTGTAATTTATTTTAAACGGACTAGTCCCAGAACAAAATACTATTTACTAAATATTATATTATTATTACTATTTTATTATATTAGTTCTAAAATACTATCATTTCTTACAGATATCAAAATCTCAGCCAGTTTAGCTTTTAAGTTCTGTAGACGCATTAGCACCGATTTTTTCCTTAGTCCAGCGAAAGCCCTAGACCGGGGAAGAATTTGTCACAGACATTTTCTATCCACTCGAATATGACAAATGGGATGTGGTGAACTATTCCCAGCCAGTTTGTGGGTTATGGATGACGAGAAGAGGATCTCAAGGCAAAAAGCATAGACGTTAGTATTTTGTTAATATATTAAACCATTAGCTTATGACAAATGCCCGTTGGAGAGTCATTAGTGCAGTGTCGTATCACTAACGACTTGGGCACCGGCTAGCCTCTTCGGTCTCCTTCAGATCTCTCTGTTCCGCCGGTATAATATTGCACCAAACCATCCCTCATAATATCTGTATCGAGGGGGTGTGTATATAAGAGTGCATATATAAAAACTTACAATCAGATTGACAATCAATAAACAGATTTAATACACCTCCAATAATTTAGAAATCTAGCCTGACCTAAGATAAGGGTTTAGATGTATTTGGAAACTATGAATAAGACTTCCCTTACTACATTTGATATAAAATTTGTTTTGTGGGTGGGGGGTGAAAATCAGGCTAGTTAGGCCTATTTGTATTTTTTAATTAATTAAGATTAGATTTCCATTTTGAAACAAAAACATAAAAGATTAACTACTTAAGTAAATTGTGACTTATGGTCTAAATGGCCATCGGGAATGTTTTTGGAGGTTTACAGTGTTTGAAGTAATTAACGGATTTATGGAAAAATTATCTCAATACTTTTAATACGTTTAAGACGCCATGTTTTTTGGAAATGCTTTATATTTATATGAATATGAATTTGGCAGACTTACTTTATAGCAGATACTGGAACGTCGATAAGGTGACAGTAAGTTCTGAGCACAATGGCTTCTATGAGATATCTAGTGTAAATTGAGAATAAGTCA
>NW_027106679.1:15858-17428 GCF_000696795.3 Halyomorpha halys
TTTATGAATTGACTCACCAGACTTCCTAAAGAGATAATCCAGATTGGAAGAAAATCTGAGATGCTCAAGTTCTAAATTGTGTTGATTTGACATGAAATGGCCCATTTCTAAATGGTTTCGGGAAACCCCGGCTGGAAACCACTAACTTTAACCAATAAACGCCAGACCTTAAAGAAAACCCTTATCTTACCTTTGAAACATTTATTAAAACGAGGAAGAGGTGATTTAATTAAATCAAAAAAATAAATAAATCTAGGACAACATTTAATAATATTTATGTTAAATTGCATCTACCTTTCTATCAATTTATAATTTTTTTTAAGCTTTTCATTATTATTCTTCAGGTATTAGGTGAACTGGTGATTAAAGATACAAAAAAAAAAAATCATATTTATACGATTAGGGTAGTAGAGAGAGATTTTTCATTAGACTAATAGGTTTTTTTTTCTGGTTATTATCAAAAATAAATAAATCTGGAAGAGTTAAAGGTTGCAGTAGAATTATAGAATCAAATTTGTTTTAAACTAAGAATAAACTAAACCACTCTCAAACAAGCATATATAAAATAATTAATCTATTTTAGTTATATTTTATGATATCCCATAGGTTTACTTTAATTTTTTTTAAATTTTCCATTATATTCTAAGCCAATAGTGCCATTTATGAAAGCTTGTAATTTATTTTAAACGGACTAGTCCCAGAACAAAATACTATTTACTAAATATTATATTATTATTACTATTTTATTATATTAGTTCTAAAATACTATCATTTCTTACAGATATCAAAATCTCAGCCAGTTTAGCTTTTAAGTTCTGTAGACGCATTAGCACCGATTTTTTCCTTAGTCCAGCGAAAGCCCTAGACCGGGGAAGAATTTGTCACAGACATTTTCTATCCACTCGAATATGACAAATGGGATGTGGTGAACTATTCCCAGCCAGTTTGTGGGTTATGGATGACGAGAAGAGGATCTCAAGGCAAAAAGCATAGACGTTAGTATTTTGTTAATATATTAAACCATTAGCTTATGACAAATGCCCGTTGGAGAGTCATTAGTGCAGTGTCGTATCACTAACGACTTGGGCACCGGCTAGCCTCTTCGGTCTCCTTCAGATCTCTCTGTTCCGCCGGTATAATATTGCACCAAACCATCCCTCATAATATCTGTATCGAGGGGGTGTGTATATAAGAGTGCATATATAAAAACTTACAATCAGATTGACAATCAATAAACAGATTTAATACACCTCCAATAATTTAGAAATCTAGCCTGACCTAAGATAAGGGTTTAGATGTATTTGGAAACTATGAATAAGACTTCCCTTACTACATTTGATATAAAATTTGTTTTGTGGGTGGGGGGTGAAAATCAGGCTAGTTAGGCCTATTTGTATTTTTTAATTAATTAAGATTAGATTTCCATTTTGAAACAAAAACATAAAAGATTTATTAACTACTTAAGTAAATTGTGACTTATGGTCTAAATGGCCATCGGGAATGTTTTTGGAGGTTTACAGTGTTTGAAGTAATTAACGGATTTATGGAAAAATTATCTCAATACTTTTAA
>NW_027106679.1:18625-19033 GCF_000696795.3 Halyomorpha halys
TATATATACATTATTTATTTAAAATAAATAATTTAATTTCTATCCATTTTAGTCTCAAAACATTTTATTTTTCTTAAAAGTCCGACGTTTCGGCCAATCTGGCCATCCTCAGGGACAATCTACTTAATACAATTTTGGAATTATATAATTTAAAAACTCTAACTCCATGCCAGGCTATTCTGCCCGGGTCAAAACAACAATTTCTAATTAGTCAATATTCACTTAAAATCAAAATTAAAATCATTTATCTCAGTCACTATTCCTTAAAAACTTTATCTCAAGTTTGTTGTTTCTAGTCTTCTACTGAAGGTCTATAATAATAATAATGCAAACCACAACAACCCATGAAGGGTCAGGGGCTCAGTACTTTGTAAGAAAATACTATTTTTAGAACAACGGTTATACAAG
>NW_027106680.1:0-1212 GCF_000696795.3 Halyomorpha halys
TTTGAGACTATAATTGGATAGTATTTGAGTTATTTATTATTTTATTTTATTTTTATTTTTATGTGTGATATTTATTTCAGGTCCTCTGTGTTATTGAACCCGAACTAGCGAACATTTAACTCTGGGGAAGAGGTCGGTTTTTCACAAACAAAACACCCCTTGCCCCAACAGGTATCTTAAGTGTGGTTAAGAACTAAAAGTCTTTGTTCTCAGAGAAAGAAGAGAGCAAACATTTTCATTTACTACTAATCATGATTTTTTCCTATATAACAGATACTTTTAAGGAAAATTCTTTACTATAAGGACCTGCAATATAAAACATTACACAAATAGTTTAAGAATTATGATGTAAACATTTACAGCTAGAGATTTAAAACTTAGAATATCTACCAAATGTATGGGCCAAAATGGTTCCAAAAATAAATTCATTTTACTTTAGGTACTTAAAAAAAGTCATGTAACAAGTTTATGGTTTATCCTCCAGTTAGCTTAAGAACCCTTGCTAAAAAAATTGAAATTATCTGATGAAAAGTTTGATATAAAGTTGATAAGGAAATGAGTCTGCCAAATTATCTATAACTTCTCACAACTCATCCGCTTCCAAACTTTCAGAATATGCCCTTACACTTAATCATGCTTTTGATTTTAACCATACTACTATTTTAGCCACAGTTCCTAATTACCATAAGAGACTCATCTCAGAATCCATTTATATACATCTTGAACCCCTTCCAGTTAACCACAAAATCGATAAAAACTGTATCTCGCATACATACAGCCATATATTAAACTTAATTAAGACTCATTAATTTTACACTCATTTTATTATCATTTCCAAACATTATCACTTATATTACCTATCGCTGCATTTACTTATATTTATTCATCTATGTTTTATTAACTTCACATTTACTTTGTTTTTGTAAACTTTTATTTCATATGTGTCTATTAACTTATTTCACTTATAATTATCATCACCTATATGGTTAACATTACATCACATTTTTTCACTTATTTTCTATACTTTATTACTTATTTTTAATCTTTTTATGTACTTCTTTCTACATCACACCTTTTACTTTTATTCATATTTTTATTTTATTTTGTTAACTTTCAGTTCCGATTTTTAAATTACCTTATTTCACTTTATGTTATTCATGTTACTCCTGTTATCTTTACTATTACTATTATCAGTGTAGAGAAATGATTATT
>NW_027106681.1:0-409 GCF_000696795.3 Halyomorpha halys
TTTTACTTGCGGTTTTCTCTCTTGATTTATTGTCATATCTGCTTCATTTTTCCCCTTTACTCTGCCCTGGTCTGATTGAGCCTAATTTTATTGCCTCATTCTCCTCATCAAGTACAAATTAATGTGATGAAAGAAGATTTTTGGAAAATATTTCCATATATGTGACATTTCATCACGGAAAAGGCGGATGAAAACAAAATTTTAAGAGAAATAAATATAATTATAGCAGTGCTGTATTAGTTATTACAATTATTTGATTGAAAAAAATATATTTTTTATTAAATTAATAATTTTTTTTCTAGGGAGGGGGGCATTGTCTTCCTCTGGGTACGCCCATGTTTTCAACGGTGATAATTCGTCCATATAACTAATCTTATTTCCGGAAATGTGTTTTCAACCTGGAAAAATT
>NW_027106681.1:2390-3728 GCF_000696795.3 Halyomorpha halys
TACTTTAACTCCCCCACGATAGCCGAGTGTTCTATAGGTTTTTAAAAAGCAACATTTCATAAAAATGTTGTATGGAACATACTGAAATATCGGTAGTTAGTTAATTTATTTTGAGAAATCTATATCTCAGGTACTATGTGACGTACAGATGTCTATTATCACTCAAATTAAAGCAAGTTTAATGAGCTATGAAGTGATAAACGTTTATTTGCTTAGGAGTAGTAGTTTTCATGAAATTTGCTAAAATAAATTGATTTATGGTTGTTGGGACAAATTTTCATTTACCAAATTTATATTCATATGTGAATCCTAAAGACTCCTAAAAACTACTACCCCTACGAAGATAAGAGTCATAAACTAATTTATAGTAAGTTAAATTTCCTTTATTTTGAGTGTTGGCAGACATATGTGCGTCTTGTGGGTCTAGAGATATAGTTTTTCAAAAATCCAACATTTTATACGAACAACTAGAAATTAACATTTTGTGAGTTTATTTCGTCAAATATCGTAAACACTACTAATCCTACAAAGATAAACATCATTAACTATTTTATATTAAATTTAACTAGCTTTAATTTGAGTGCAAACAGATTTCTGTACGTCCAATGGTTTCTGAAATAATTTTTTTCATAAATCAAACTTATAGTCTGAACAACTATAAATCAATTTATTTTAGCAAATATCACGAAAACTACTATTCCTACGAAGGTAAAGTTCATAAACTACTTTATAGTAAATTAAACTAGCTTTAATTCGATTGCTAATAGACACCTATACGTCACATAGTTCCTGAGATATTGATTTCTTAAAATATATTAACTGATATTTCAGTACATTTTTATGGAATGTTGCTTTTTAAAATGTTCTATCTCGAAAACTATTTGACGTAAATATATCTATTAGGGCTAATATTTCGGAAAATTTACTCTTCTTTAAATAACGTTCTCTTAGGTTTTCTATTGTTGTTGGTAGTTTTTAAGATATAGAGCTCCGAATGAAAAATTAATGTTATTTTTAAGTTTTTGAAACAACCGCCATTTTTTATTCCTCCTACCTATACTTGGTAGACTCGTCAGTATTGACTAGTAATTATACATAATTTTCATTAAAGTAATAAAAATTGGGGTGAGATAATTGCCTTTTTTTCCCCGCCCCTTGTACTATATGTAGATCTACTTATTTTTAATAAAACACGTTAAAATACTGTATAAAAAAATCACTTCAATACTGTGTATTTTAACTTGAATAAAATTCATTTGTTAAAATAAAAGTGAAATAAATTTTTTTTAAGAATATATTAGTGCTAACGTAAAAAAACTTGAGAGCAAATTAGTAAAT
>NW_027106682.1:0-1649 GCF_000696795.3 Halyomorpha halys
TAATAAGTATATCCCACATATGTTTAATTGCCTAATTAGTTAATTATCCATTAAAAACACAGTCAAAAATTATTTCTTTGCAAACACTATTAATAGACATTTATCACAAACATGCTTGTAACCTTCCTCTACTCAGTTCAAGCATTTAAAAAATTATTTATCATAACTACATTTTTGTCAATTTTTCTCTTTATTTCATTGGCAAAAATCCTATCAAGGCCAACTATAATTATCCACATACAATTTATCCTATACTATTTATAAATTAATCTTACTTAATATCTCACAATATTGAAAAAATGTTTGGTGCCCATTAGATTCCTCCTTACCAGTTGTGTCTGTATATTCCATCTCACCGGTTAAAGTTTTAAATTGTTTTTTCAACTATGTTCCTCTAAAATTGTAATTATGTTGGAATGGAATTAAATTTTGAAATCTGAAAATCTATTTTAGTTTTGTTTTTGATTATTTCAAAATGTATCGAATTCTCTAAAAATATTGAGGTGCTCTCAAACGTTTAACGGGTAATGTATATACAAATGTTAATATTTTGTGAATTAATATTAGGAAATAATATTTTTTTAAAAATAAATAAAACAAGAAAAATGTAATGTTTTATCTTTCGTTTTTACTGTTGTGTTAATTAGGAAGCTAGGATGTGGGCTCCTAAGTTTAACCCATCGTTGATTTGAGACTACACTGAGAATAATAGAATCGGTGGAGTAGATGAAAATGGAGGAAATTAAAAACAAATTGACATTGTATAAAAACAAAGAGAGAGAGATAGAGAAAGAGAATAGATTCATTCGTTGTATTTTCTAAGCTTCCATTTTTTTTTCTTTTGTCTACTTTTCATTTCATTTCTCCTTTGTTTAGTTTCTTATCAATTATCTTTTTGTCTCCATAATGACATTATATGATTTTTTTTTTTTAATAATTTATTTATTGTTTTTTACAACTGTATACACATATATACAACAAGTAAATTTGCTGTAAGTGACATAATGACATGATAAAAACATGTGGAGAATCTATCCACTGATAGAACTCCAATAACATTTCTAGAGGAGAAGATCTCGAGGCCATCTTCTTTTCAGACGCCTAGGAGGATTATTAGTTAATGAAGGAGAAGCCAGGTTAGAAAAGTGGATTTGGGTGGTTGAGAAGTTTGTTATGGAAGGAACGGTATCTGGTTCTGGCTCAATCGGCAACATATGGCACATTGAGGTCCTGATGGATGACTTGATTTGTGACAAAGTAAGGAGCATTAAGGATTTTGGACTGTAAGGATTGGATTCTGGAGGAATTTGATGGTTTAGTGGAGCCCTAAAGCTCAACTCCGTATGTCCAGATATGCCTTATAATAGTCATGTAGATCAGTCTTTTGTGATGGATTGGCAATTTAGACCGTTTGTCTAGTAAATGTTGCAATACTCGGAATCTAAGAGCAGTTTCTTGTCTTTTTAGTCTTGTATGAGGATTCCATGTCAGTCGTTTGTTGAGATGTAGTCCTAAGTAACGGATCTGTTCGACAGAGATAAGTGGGGTATTATTAAAGGATACTGTAGGGCAAGAGGTCATGGGTTTACGTCGAAGGGTAAATGTAATTTGGTGGGATTTATTGGAATTTATTTTAATCCTCCAGTTTT
>NW_027106683.1:0-630 GCF_000696795.3 Halyomorpha halys
ATGAACTATTAGCCATAATTAAAGTATAGAGCATTCTTTTTACCACATATACCCACATAAGAAAAAATAAATTAATATAGTAATAATAATAATGATAAAAACAACTAAAACAATAAAATCAGGTCACATATAAAAATAAATTCAATAGTAGTGAAATAATAGCCTTAAAAAACCTAGATAAAAATATACATATATAGTCACATAAATGTAAAATAAATTGTTTTGAACAAATTTTGATCTACATGCAATATTTATAATATGCCTAGAGAACTCAAAACCCAGGCTTTGCCCCTTACGTGTGGATGGCAAAAGCTGGACTCTAGAACATCCCAGCGTAACATTAGTATTGAAGCTAGTAGAGGCGGAGTCAGTACTATTAATGAACTTAATTATAATTTTAAAAGGACTTATATATTTCATACAAGACTTAGTTTTCATTAATATAAATACAAAACGTTTATATAACAACAATAATAGCGATACGTAACTATTTTAATAAGGAATAAAAAACAACAACTCATAATTCCTTCTTGATCCTTCTTTGTAAATATTATTACAACTATAAGAAGCTTCATAATACCAATCCGAGAAGCGATCAATTTAAATAGACCCAAATATTTTTAAAAATTG
>NW_027106683.1:1330-2742 GCF_000696795.3 Halyomorpha halys
TAGCGATACGTAACTATTTTAATAAGGAATAAAAAACAACAACTCATAATTCCTTCTTGATCCTTCTTTGTAAATATTATTACAACTATAAGAAGTTTCATAATACCAATCCGAGGAGCGATCAATTTAAATAGACCCAAATATTTTTAAAAATTGTTTAAATTCATATGGTATTTCTATGACTATTTCTTATGGATTGGAGTTACCTAGTTCTATCTATGAGAAAGGCCGTGTATGAAAAAAAGAAGCATGATAATAAATAAATTTCCAAAAGTTGTGGAAGAAATTTAATAAATAATAAATTTGAATTTCCCTCCGAATTTGGAATAAATTTGAAAATATTTTTATAGACTTTCGTATTTTAGCAATTCCTGTCTAAAATTAGCAGCATATTCTTTGCTATCTTTTTTTAAACCCCTATCTAGCATTTTCTGATATGCGAGGGGTTATCCTCGAGGTAATCAACCAATTACAACCAGAGTGGGATGGTCCTGTTTTCAATCCGTAGGACCTCCAGGAAATAACATTTAATCTACCTAGATCGGAATTGTTGCAGACAAAATACCACAACTCCTTAAGCTACAAGCTACAACGCCCTCGGCGAATATTTCTACTTCCCAGGAGGAATATTACTAGGAGGAAAATTAAAAAAAAAAAAAACATACATTTTGCCACGAAGTTCCCACAAAATAATGAACTCATGTAACATCATTAAAAAAAGAATAATTCTTTTATCCTGAATAAATAGATGGAAGAAATAATAGCTATGTATTAAAAATATGTTATTAACAGGACCTGTTATCTAATGGAATGGACCCAAATATATGAAATAAACTTCCCGTAAAACCCCTCTCAAGGTGCGTATTTAATATATTCGAATTTCTATATTATGGAACTCCTCAATGCCGGGCGAGGACAATTTTATTCCAAATCAGTACTTTTCACATCACTAAGGGGGACGCAAGTCATAACGTATGAGTTTACAAATTTTCGATTTCATAACTAATTATGTGGATTATTTGTTTGTGAAAAGTATACATAATACTGTTTTTTTTATCTTCAGAATATAATAGAGCATAATGAAAAATTATATTAAATAAATTTTATGTATTACGTATACCAATTGAATACATAAAGGCATGTATGTAGTTTTCATTAATAAATGATTCTTTTTTTCAATTTATTCAGAAATTTATGCTATTTATAAATTATTCGTATAAATATAAACCAAGAATGTAGCTTTGTTGTTTTGTTTTAATGGTTTTATTTTGAATTTTCTATCCATTTTATAGATACCAACTTATTATATCAGGGGAATTAAAAAACCTAAGGTAAATTTAGTCATTGTGCAGTCAGGATTTTTTCTGTGTAAAAACAAAATTTAATACACTCTCAAAATTGTAGCGAGTTTC
>NW_027106683.1:4672-5196 GCF_000696795.3 Halyomorpha halys
TTTATTTGATATGACAGACATATCAATATATAATTTAGGCCACCAAATCATTTGCCTACCTATCTTTAGAGTACTTGCCGTTTATAGTAATGATTCAATTTTCAATTCAATATTTATTTATTTATTCTTATGAGTTTAAATTCAAACCAAACCAAGACTCATCTCGAAAGAAGATGAGGCGGTCCTATAAAGGTATCAAAATAATAAAATAAAACTATTTATTGTTAACCATCGTTTGGTCTCACTTTGCAGGACTTCGTCAGGGCTAAATGACAAAACAAGATATAAATATTTTAGAATTAACAGAACATTTATAACATTAATTATTAAACGTTGCTTAATAATAGTTTTCTTTTACTATTTTGATACCTTTATTGACCGCTACCCGGACTATCTTCCTACAAAACTCATCTCTATGAAATGAAATGAAAATGAAATGAAATGAAATGAAATGAAAAAATAACTTTATTCTGGGACATATGTCCCCTAAGAATAATTACAAGGTTCATATAGTGAGATTTTTA
>NW_027106684.1:0-5572 GCF_000696795.3 Halyomorpha halys
TTAAAGTTAATTATTTTTACTATCGGTATTTTGTTTATGTTTATAATATTTAAAACATTTACGTAATTTGAATTATTAAAAAACAATGCCTAAAACTGAAGTGTGAACGACATGCTCCGGCCTCCTGTTTCATTTAAGAAAATGGGTTATACAAAATATTTTAGTCGGGGAAAATTTTCTGATGTAAAATTTTCAGTGAATCCGTACCATTGCAGCCCATAAACAAATCCAAAACATTATATATTAATAACCAAAAATATTTTTCTACATACATTTTCTCCACAACAACTCTAAAAGATTTTAACTTAAAATTGTAGTCATTTAATATTTCATATATATTAGATCCCAGAGAAAAATCAGGGCCAAATCTTATGCCAAGTTGTATAATTCATTTGCTCGTAGCTTAAGAAATAGAGTAAATCGAAAAGTATCATTTCCAAAATAATTGCGGTGCTCATTTAAAGGATAATTAAATTGTGTAACAAATTTAAAAGGGAAAAAATCCATTTTACTTTAATTAGCAGAGATATTTTAGACACATTTTGTAATATAAGCGGTACTGAAAGTCGTGTGGAGGAATTCACGGGTTTTTTATTTTATATTTTCATGTGTAATTAAACTCATCCTTATTTTTTTTTGCAGTTTAGCCAGTTTCTCTGTAAGGGTAGGAAAAATTTTCGACGCAGCACATCTCACATTAAAATGCTTGCCCAAGTTGCGTTTCTTTGTATCCAAGTAGCAGCTGACCCAGTTTTCTACCGACTATGTTGTTTACAATTATTTTAAAAAATGTATATCTTTTTTTAGTGATGAGGAAATGAGAAGTGTGTTGATAATAATGGAAATGAAAATAAATTGTGAACTTCTCCAAAACCACTTCACGATTTTATTTATTTTTTTATGAATCATACAGATTTATCTTATAATTTTGCTGTATGCAATAGAAAAACTGTCATATAACATAAAAAGGAACTACTCCCACTAATATAAACTCTTTTATAGTACACTAAACTACTTTTAATTCGTGATTTAGGCCTTTAACTCATACCATTAATGTGTCCCATCACCAACTAATATCACAATATAACCCTTGTTATTTACTTCAAAACCACATATTGACCACCACATCCATGTTTTAAAATGAAACCTAGTTTTAGAGAAAAACAAAATCTCAACATACATCATACGTTAATTACTACGATATAATTTCAAATAGGGGATTTGAAACATAAAAATTGTGAGTTCTAATAGACATCTGTAGGTCCAGTGCTGCTTGAGAAAAAGATTTCCCAAAATAAATATACTAACTACTGATTTTTCAGTAACCTTTTTAATGAAATATCCCCTTTTAAAAAAGTTTATCTAGGGAACTATTGAACGTAAATAAGCTCCTTTAGGACTTATACTTTAGTAAATTTAGTCTTCTTTAAATGATGTTCTATTAGGTTTTTAGTTTTATTGATCTTTTTTGAGATACGGGGGTCCGAATTATTTTTCTTTAACGTTTTGAAACAGTAACCAATTTTTATTCGCCCTACCTATACTTGGCATACTCATCAATTTCGACTTGCAAGTATACAAAGTCTTCACTAAACCAATAAATAATTGAGGTGAAATAACTGATTTTTTTTTCACTTGGGCTCTTGGACTACTATTCACCAGGAATACAATTGGAATCAGTAGCCAACTACATGTAAAACAAGAGAAGAATCTATCTTCGAAAGAAAGAAAGTGAATCACTTTGGGCAAAGCTAAAAGCCATTTCAACAGGACGCTAGTGAATGTTAAACAAGGAACACATTGAAAGAATGAATATTCAAATCGTCGGGGGTGGCCAAAATTGGTCTTGTAATCCGGACGGAATGGCGCTGTAGGGAAGAAAGGATTTTTAAATAAATCCTGCTTTATGATCCTCCTCCGAGTTTCTTTCTGCTAATATTTTTCACTAACATTTGATAAGAAATATTGAATATTAAGTATTTCTATTTGTCTAATATACCTACCCTTATTCCCCTCCGTTCATACTTGCTCGCTGAAAGTCCTCCTTTCTTTAACGATTCGTCATTTCTACTGCCTATATAGGAGCCTCTACACGTTTGACAAACAATAGTCAATTCGCGCAGAACAAGCGTTTGGGTGAGTTATTTGGATTGGCCGCTTCCAAATAACGCACCCAAACGCTTGTTGTCCTGAATTTGCGGAGGACCCATCGGTTGTCTTTTTTTGGCCTGTAATCAAAGGGCGCAGGCGTTGTGGTCCAGAACACGTTTGTTTTCAAGTTTTCCTTGTTTTAGAATTTCCTAGATATGAACACATGCGCTCTCTGTTAATTAAAGAATTTCCTCAACCTTTGAATTCAATAATTAACTGTTTTTTAAGATCGTGTATTTTTAATAATTTATTTATTGTTATTTACAACTGTATAAAATTATATACAAGTAAATTGCTTTTAGTGATAAATTGAGGTGATGCAAACATGTGAAGAATCTATCCATTGATAGAACTCCAATTACATTTTACAAAGAGGAGAAGATCTCGAAGCCATCTTCTTTTCAGACGCTTAGTAGAGTTATTAGGTAGTGAAGGAGAAGCCTGGTTAAAAACAAGTGGGTTTGGGTGGTTGGGAAGTTTATCATGGAAGGGTCGGTATCTGGTGGTTCTGGCCAAATTGGCAACATAAGGGACATTGAGGTCCAATGTGACGAATTGATTTGTAACAAAGTAAGGAGCATTAAGGATTTTACGAAGGATTGGATTAGGGCGGAATTCGATGGTTTAGTGGAGCCCCAAAGCTCAACTCCGTATGTCCAGATAGCCCTTATAAAAGTCATGTAGATCTAGGACATTTAATAGACTTTTTTAATGGATTAGAAGTTTAGACAGTTTGTCTAGTAAATCTTGTAGTAGTCGGAATCGACGAGCAGTTTCCTGTCTTTTCCGACTTGTATGAGTATTCCATGTCAGTCGATTGTGCAAATGTAGTCCTGAGCAACGGATCTGTTCGACAGGAATAAGTAGGGTATTACTAAAGGATATTGCGGGGCAGGAGGTCATGGGTTTACGACGGAAGGTAAATGTGATTTGGTAGGATTTATTTTAATCCAACAGTTTTAGGATTGATGGGTTTTCGTGTAATTTAAAATTCTATTGATTTGGTTTAGATACGTTGCTTCAAATCATGTTAATTAACTTTAGCAATTTATTTTTTATATAATGTAGAACAAATATGTATTTATAAAGACATTATAGGTCTAGATTATCAAATTTAAAAGTTTATGATAAAAATTCTAAAACGAAATAGGAATTTATTTATTATATAGTTCTATTTATATGAATTTTCCTCATCTACTACCTACATTGCTCATATTTACGTTTCCTTGCACTTCGCCCTTAAAATAAATTTATTTTGTTCCTTTTAAAATTAGATGTAATGAAAGTACTCTTCCTTGTTTTTTTTTTTATTTCAATCATTAACAACGTTTCGGGACTATCGCTCCATCATCAAGTTATCTACAATACAAATTTACACTATTCACATTATGCATATAACAATTAAATTAATATATCCCATTTTTTTAAATTTAAAACAATTACCTTAATATAAATATATCTTCAATTATTACATTTAAACTGTTATCCTTATTAGTCAAATAGATTACTATCTACGGTACTTATCTCTATTAAAATTACTCCGACAAATCAATACTGATTAACATTAAATTACTAAATGATTAACAATATCTATGTAAGGTGTACTAAATTTTTAGTATCTGTCTTAAATATTTTTTCTGTGATTGACTATGTCCATAATTTTAGGATTTTTAAAATCAAAATCATGATTAATTTTAATACTACTTTGTGTTAATATTTTTGACATTTTAAAAATTAATCTTGTGTTGCTCAACTCTGGTTTTTAATTTTTTGGAAGTTTCTCCAATATAAACCCCACCACAATTCTATTAATTGATTCTATAAATTATATATATATATTTTTTATCATTGTTCTCAATTTTATCTTTCATATTAAGATAATTGCTTAATTTATTATCATTATATAAACCTAATTTGAGATTGTTGTGGTACTATTTTGTAAATGTCCTTTTAATTTTATCTATTAAACTAGGTACATTATTATGTACAAGCCTACCTTCTACGCCACAACCCCTGATGAAGACCTGAAACTCAGGTCGAAACGTCGGCATAAAATAAATAAATATGGTTTTGTTTATTTATGTTGTTCTTTGCTGACCGCACCCTCGACAAACTTCTCCAATTGGTACATTATGGTTCATTTTAAAATATTGATAATTATTATTTCTATCAATTTCTGTTCCATTTTGATTTATGTATTATCCAATATACAATACATCCAATAAATAAAATCAATATAATATGGTTTCTCTTTTATAATGAAAATAGAGGAAATATAGCCGAAAAAAAATCAAGAGAACAAAACAAGCATGAGGAAACTGACGTTTGTTAATTCCTTTGTTAACCAAGCTTTTGTAAAAATCTTGGATTTGCGGCCAGTGGCAATCTTGTAGAGCCCGCATATGGTTTTCAATGATCTTCCAATCTATTTTTGAGATTCGTTTCTGTAAACATTGGAAAGTGAAAGATTTTGTTGATTTTTCAATTACGATAAATTCCTTAATAATACTATTACGCGTGGTCCGTGTTACTATGACTTGGTCTAAAGCAGAGGTTTAAAACTGTAATTCTATTCCGCCTTACTAAAAAAATTATATTTTTCTCCCATTTTCCTCTCTTTTAATAGGTATAACAATATAAGAAATTTAACTTAATCAGAACTCTGTTACAAATACTTCAAACTACAAGTTTTATCATTTTTTATTAAATATTACATACATTTAATCAAAATAGATATGTTTACCAATAAAATGATCTTTTAATGAGGTGTAGATAGTTGACCGTAGATTAATGCTTGGAGAAGTTTGTCGGGGGGTGCGGTCAGCAAAGAACAACATAAATAAACAAAACCATATTTATTTATTTTATGCCACTTAAAATAAATAAATATGGTTTTGTTTATTTATGTTGTTCTTTGCTGACCGCACCCCCCGACAAACTTCTCCAAGAAAAAGTGATTTTTGTTTTCAAATTTACCTCTAGTGGGTCGTTTTCTTCTGTATTTTGTATATTGTAACAATCTCTTAATCATATTTTGAATTAATAAGATTATTTGTTTTTGTTTTTTCCATTTTTATATAATTTATTTAACTAACCAATTGTAATCATGTATGCTTATTTTTTTCAGGTATGAAGTTTTAGTGCGATAATTCCTTCGTTATATGTGAGTACCAAATATATTCAAACGTTGGCGTCTTACGAATCGTAGTGATTTTTAATTAAATTATTTTATATTTTCTTAGACCTTTTTAGCTTCAATTTAGTGTATGCAACATCCAGTGAAGATTTCAGTGATATACAATATAATTATAACAATGATATATTAAACACTGACAATAATACTATAACATGAAATATATATGAAGATGGTCAGGGTTGCGGTCACAAGTGAAACGAAAATAGTTTACAACTATTTTCGTTT
>NW_027106685.1:0-317 GCF_000696795.3 Halyomorpha halys
TTATTTAAGAAATATTTTCCTGTTGAGGTATAGTGATTTATTCTATTATTATGTGTTTATTTGATTTAAATAATTTTTTTTCGTACCCCTGACAAAATAATAATTGAATACATATATATAGGTAGGAATATATATATCTGGTAGTTTGTTTAGTAATATTTAGTTTTTATAGTATTGTATAGTAAGTTGAATAGTAATATTTCCGGATATGATTGTTTTTCTCTCTCTTTATTTTCAGGCCTTTTCGGACTGGATTTCCGTATTTATGTACTTTTTATATTAAATATATTTATGTAATAAATAGCAGATATTTATGT
>NW_027106685.1:1938-3420 GCF_000696795.3 Halyomorpha halys
TAAGCGATTGGACAAATATGGTATCATATAGTCTAATGTACCAATTTACCAAATTTATTGTTATGGCGAGAACTAAAGTTATTATTTTTTTTATTTCACATAATTCTTATTAATATCTGAAATTACCATCTTAATTACTGTAACTCGAATTATCTACTGAGTTTTTTTGTTTTTATTCCCATTTATCTATTTATGAAATATATAGCAAGGGAAAGTTTTAAGAACGTGGAAATAACTAAGTCTCGCAAAATGGTTTATCTGTCTATGAACAGCATAGCTAAACAACGCAGTTGATAAACAAGTAGTCCCCTATAACTCGTACAACATATATATATTAGTTCGAAATATATAAATTTCACATCAATTTTTAGTATTATAAAAATTCCTAGTAGGGTGATAGATAGCCCGGGTTGCGGCCAATTAAGGACCAAAATAGTACAAGAAAAATATTTATTTTTAAACAACTTTTCGCCCCACTTTGTAGGGAATTGTCAGATTGAAACAAAGATGATTTTAATTTTAGTATTTGTTAATTGAATTATTAGTTTTATCGCTAGGAATCAATTCATAATGAACCTCTACAATGCCCTAATAGTCAAAATTGTAACTAATAAACTTATGTGTTTCATTTTTATGTGCTATTTTGGCACCGACCAATAGATGTCACTGGGCCCTGTTTCACAATTAAGTACAAACTACTACTATTAGTCTTGTAGATTTAACTTAATACAATTACACTGAATTGTACAATAGTAACTTGTACCTTAGTACTTTTTAACTCCTGTAATATCTCTAATAGACTCCCTGTTATGAAAAAATTAAGTATTAGTGTGATTAAAACGTTGTTTCTATACTTGTATTTTGAACTGATACTATTAGCTTTCATTATGAAACAGGGCCCTGGTCGGGCCGTATTTGATGTATTTTTTTATATTACGAATAAAACAAAAATATCGGTTGAAAATCTCTCTTATAAAAAAATCTTTATAATTTCCATTAAAATGTTCACATTCCGAAGGGCTGTGGCAATTCTTTGTTCCGAATTCAATGGTTCTTTGTGTAGGTATTTTTTTTTACTGTTGTGTTTGGATACAAATTACTCATTACTGATTGTTAATAAGAAATATGACGTTTAATGTGCTGATTCTTATTTATTTATTTTTTGTTTGTATTGTAAATTCTCAGTTTTATAACTCCCTCGAATCCTTAGTCCTGGTAAATTGTGGGATTTAGGCTGCAGTTTAACTGTATCGGAAATAGAGATGGGCAAAAATCAGTTATATCTAAAACTAATAGCTAAAATTGCCATGGATACGAACCTTATTCATGAATGAACCATTGATAAATAAATATCGTATCCATGGCAATAAATAGATTGCCATATAATTTTTGTTCAACTTTGATTGGAAAGGCTTTCATTCCATAATAATATAAGTAACAATATAATAAATACAAGTAACTGTATTGTAATTATTTTATTGT
>NW_027106685.1:9335-10019 GCF_000696795.3 Halyomorpha halys
TGATTGACCGTATTATTTAAAATTATGCAGAAGATGGTCTGGAGTGCGGTCAAAATAAAACTAAAAATAGTTAGCAATTATTAATTTGCCGACGTTGCGCCCCACTTATAATATTAAATTGACAGTGATAAGAATATAAATAAAAAAATAAGCAAACATGTATATTCTTATCATTGTCTATTTTATATTAATATTATTTTTATTTCTTTTTTTCGTACATTTATGTATAATTTTCTTTTAGACTTATATTTACATAATTTTAACCTTACCTTACTTTACCTTTTTTTGTATCTTATTATCCTACTATATTTTTGTATCTTTTTAGCCCTGATGAAGCTCTAAAAAGTGGGGCGAAACGTCGGCAAATATATAGTGGTTAACGTTTTTTTTTCTTTCCGACTATTGTATGTAGTTTTACCATTAAGGAGTGGTTCACTATCGCTCCTTCAAAAAATGTGGGAACAATTATTTCTTGACCAGACTGTACGTCGATAAGTATATAGTTTAGTTTGTAATATTAACAGCCTTTCAAGAAGGAAAATTCCTTTCCCTTCACGCTAACTTCTTTCCCACTTTAGTTAAAATTTAGGTTATATTATATGACATTTTTAAAACACAGTTCCCATATTATAGTATAGATATTAGAGATTATAACATCATTGGAGTCTATAACCAAAAACTCCG
>NW_027106685.1:10069-10625 GCF_000696795.3 Halyomorpha halys
TTATTGGTACCCCAATGTTCCCAAATTGGGTACTGAATGTCTGTCTAAAAATATTCCAGAAAAACTAAAATAAAAATATTATGAAGAAGATGGTCAGGGGGTGTGGTCAAAAGAGGATAAAAAATAGTTCACAACTTTTTATTTGCCGACGTTTCGCTTCGGTTTCATCAGGGCTCAAAACATACAAAAATAATTAAAAATCTGTTGATATAGTAGGATAATAAGATACAAAAAAAGGTAATATATAATTTTCTTTTTCACTTATATTTACATAATTTTAACCCTACCATAATTTATCTTTTTTGTATTTTATTAACCTACTATGTCAAAATATTTTTAGTTGTTTTTGTATCTTTTTTGATGTAGCTCCACAAAGTCGGACGAAACGACGGCAAATAAGTAGTTATTAACATTTTTTTGTTTTCTTTTAATCGCACCCCTGTCCATCTTCTTCATGATTTGAAATAATACGGTCAATTATTTGTTTATATATATAATAAAATCAAAATAGCAAATATACTGTGCATTCGAGTACTTCGCAAATTTTTGTTTTCTT
>NW_027106686.1:0-1148 GCF_000696795.3 Halyomorpha halys
CTTAAGACAAATTGAAAATAAATTTTTTTAAATATTTATTTAATGCTATTTACAACTGTACATTATAATACATTTAGTAAATCTGATCTAAGTTAGATTGGAGTGTTACAGGCCGTGTAGAGAAACTACCCATTGGTAGCACTCTAATGACATTTTACATTAGCTGGTCTCGTGGCCATCTTCTTTTCAGGCGCCTCGGAGGATTGTCTGAAATGGAAGAGGATGCAAGATTAGAAACTAGGGGGTTTGAGTGATTAGAGAGTTTATAGTGGAAGGAGAGATATCTGGTACGGGCTATCGGTTACATAGGGAACATTAAGGTCTTTATGTATGATTTTATTTGGGACAAAGTAAGGAGCATTGAGGATTTTACGAAGGATTAATCTCTCTCTCTCCCTCTCTCTCCTCATTTTCTTTTGGATATTTTGCTTCCTCGCACCCTTGATTGACCAATGAATTAATTAAAAGAATACTATGCGTTCCCTAACTCTCATAACATAATATATATATTTTTAATGATTTCCTACCTATAACAAATTTCATCGTAAGAGTTGCTAGAATATATTTCTGAATCATTGAAAATCTAATGTTTCTCGGAGAAAGCTTTTTTTGCTTCTTGGATTTTAGTACAATTTGCTTTTATATGTAAATTTATCTTAAATGTCTAACCGTAATTTTTTTATTTTATTTTGTTCTATCCTTCTTCTCAAACGGATTCGACATTCTCTTTGTTCGAAGAAATCAAAGTGTGAAAGGAGTGGTAAATATGAGAAGGCAGATGCGTGAAGCAGACGCATTATTATTCGCCTGAACAGCGGTACCCTCAGATAGGACCAGGTGCCGGACGTTCAGTATTCAAACATCGTCTTCAGTCTCCTCGAATCGATAGCATGTGTGACTCCATCTGGGTTTATAATCTACACTTCCTCTTATAAATGTTTAATAAAATTATTATTTAAAAAACGAGAGTAAAATCTGAATTAGAAACAAGGCTTACATTGATATTATTTTTAGAAAACCTCGGAATTAAAATTCTGGTCTCTCACATTTCATCAGATGCATCTTAATTCTGAGTAGAAATGGTTGACCTTGGGCATTCTTATAATTAATGCATCATACCCCAGAAGCAAGTTCACTACTCGAACATT
>NW_027106686.1:1198-1589 GCF_000696795.3 Halyomorpha halys
ATTATTTTGAAATGTCTCTAGAATCATACGTTTACTTATTTTTGAAATTGTATAAGAATTTTTTCGAACAGCTTAATCTACAATTTGTACTTATTCTTACTATAACCTTTCCAAGTTCTAAAAATTACAAATAAAGTCAAATTAAGTACACTCAATTGTTTATTATTATTACTTGCATATAATAATTTTTTTAATTTTACATTATGAAAGAAAAAAATGTATCACCTTTTATTATTTAATACGAACTGTAATTTATAAATTAGGTATAGTTTGGTTAGTTTGAATCCCACGTTCTCCTTATTTCTTAATTGTTCCTCACCATTTCTTCATACTTTAGAATGATTATTTTTTGCATTATGATAAAAACTATGACATTTTTTATATAATTCTC
>NW_027106686.1:8814-10011 GCF_000696795.3 Halyomorpha halys
AATTAGAAACAAGGCTTACATTGATATTATTTTTAGAAAACCTCGGAATTAAAATTCTGATCTCTCTCATTTTACCAGATGCATCTTAATTCTGAGTAGAAATGGTTGACCTTGGGCATTCTTATAATTAATGCATCATACCCCAGAAGCAAGTTCACTACTCGAACATTATGTATATTTATGTTGTATACAATTAGTTGACCGTATTTGAATTAGAATGATGGTCCAGCTTCCAGTAAATGGTAAAATTTAACTAATCTAAATTTAATTGTATATAATTTGAAACAGTTTCAAAAAATACTGGTTTCTTTATCAATAGTAATATCAATATCCATCAAGTCTCAACCTGTTTATTTTCTTATCATTCCACTCCTACGTTTCGGCCCTTCTGGCTATTCTCAAGGATAATCACTAATTAACATTTGGCATTATAAATTATCCTACCATATACTAAATATCATAGCTACAATAATATAAAAATAGCAGGCTGTTCGTTGTTAGATTATATTTTAGTTTATCAACCTATAAACCATAGTTAAATTAGAGAAAATACTATGGCTTATTGGTTGATAAACTAAAATATAATCTGTCAAAATCCGAATAGCCTGCAATTTTTTGACAATAGTGTAGCTGGGATATTTAGAATAAGGTAGAATAATTTATTACTCAAAATATTTTTGTAAATAATTTTTAATATTGATAGTGTTTTTTGTTTGTTTTTTCCGGCCAGGACTCCCATTGGAATCCTATACTGCCTAACCATGGTTGGGGTTCAAAGCTCTTCATTTTGTGGGACCGCCACGCAATGAAAAAAGTCAACGTCCCAGGCCAGATTCGAACCGGCACCGCCTTGATGTCTATTGGCGGTGCCGGTTCGAATTGGTCAGACTGTGGCTTAACCACTGAGCTATGGGCGGCCCATTGATAGTGTTTTTTGAATCGTTAATTTGTCGTTATCCTTGAGAAAGTCCGTAAGGGCCGAAACGTAGGAGTGGAATTATAATAAAATAAACAAGTTGAGACTTAATGACAATTTTTTATTGTAATTGATTTTTTGGATTTCAATTTTTGGGAAATTATAACATAAAAAATCTCGATTATTACTATCTCAACTGTCACCGCATTTAGTTATGTGCATCTATTTTTTAATGAGATATACTTCCCTTAGTATTTATTGAAATTAGGAGTTATTCACTT
>NW_027106686.1:13382-13855 GCF_000696795.3 Halyomorpha halys
ATTTTTTCCAAATGAGAAAAAAAAATTTATTATAAATATGAAAAAAAAAAAATTTTTTAAATTAATAAAAAAAATAAAAAAAATTTTTAATTAAAAAAAAAAAAAAAAAAAAAAAATCTGTAACTTTAAAACTCATGAAGGGTCAGGGGTGCATAAATTGTTAGGAAGTATTGTTACTAGACCAACGGTTGTGCAAAGAGGTGATTTGGTCAGAATCACGCTCGGCCGCCCACAGGACTGACTCAGGGCTACAGTGAAACAGATAATAATAATCTCCCCAGCCCGATTCTAACCTGGATCATTAGAGTTAGTAGTTCATTGTCTTACTACCCACTCCCTCGTTATTAAGTGATTCACTTAATAATATATTAGTGAATTTTCATTTGAATATCAACCTATAAACCATAGTTAAATTAGAGAAAATACTATGGCTTATTGGTTGCTTTTATATGTAAATTTATATTAAATGTCTA
>NW_027106686.1:13905-19477 GCF_000696795.3 Halyomorpha halys
ATTGCTATTTACAACTGTACATTATAATACATTTAGTAAATCTGATCTCGGTTAAATTGGAGTGTTAAAGGCGTGTAGAGAAACTATCCATTAGCAGCACTCTAATGATATTTTACATTAGCAGGTCTCGTAGCCATATATATATATTTTTAATATGTGAATGACAATTTATATCAAATAGAACGTATGCATTATGCATGTAATGTACTATATCTTTTTATTACTGAATAAATAAAAGGGAACAAATTGTTTTCATACATTACTGAAAAAAAAATTCATCCAAGTAAAAATAATAAAAGATTGATTGTACTAAGTTTGTATTTATTTTTCATTTTTAAAGAACGCGAGAAGGTTAAAGTGAAAAGAAATTTGTAGCCCTACCAAAAATTGTATTAAAAAAAATAAATAAGCGAATAGTTCTAGAGAAATTTCAAAATAGTACTCGACTAGTAGTAGACGAGATGTAAATAGAATTACACGTCTTTTTTTATTTATTTATTTTTTTAATCTAAGAATTTCACGGTTTTATGAAAATAAAATATTTAAAATAGGAAATTGATATTTATCCCTTCTTAAAGGAAACCTGATTATAGTGGGCATAAATATCTTGCCCGTAACTGTTAAAAGTCATCATCTTTTCATATACATAGACAAAACATCATAACAATAGGAAGTTATGGGCTCTGGGATTCACTAGTATTGCTTTGAAGTCGTGCTATTTTTGAGCTAAGCGCTCATGTTTCTTATGAATGAATGATATATTTGAGCTGTCTGGGAACCTGTTGATGATTTCGATAACTAAGGATCTCTAATTTCATGGTATTACTTGGGATTTTTTAGAATTTTTTTTTTTTTACTGGAAGTGGGTGTACTTCTGTTTAAATTGGGGAATGCCCTAACATATTAGGCCTTAGCCTATCGATTTCTAGGTAGGCCATGTTATCTCTGTTGTCTTCAAGCATATTTTTTAACATAACAATACTGATTTTTTCAGTAATTAGTTGTACAAGTAGTTTTGGCAAAAAAAAAAAGTTGCAGAAACGGTCACTTAGTACTGATCCCAGTAGATCATTCTTAAAGCGTTGATTTATATATTTTGTAATACTTCTACCCCTTAAATCTTTCCACTCTATATTAGATTAGATTACACTTTTATCCTAGGTGATCACCTTCTTCATTATCACATCCTGTTTATTTTTCTCAAGTATTGTGTTTTTCGTGTTATGATCTCTCTTCTTGTGAGATTGTGATGACGTACATCTACCAACCTACTCGCTATTATTGTCTGTTTGAAAAGTAAGATAAGTAAGGTTACCCCGTAGGGCGGGAGAGGAGGGTTTAACGCCGTTTTTAAATTTCAAGCGCTTTTTAAATATTGCTCGATTAAACTATTTTAAAGCCTCCCTTCAAAAG
Organism: Halyomorpha halys; assembly: GCF_000696795.3. Taxonomy (NCBI): domain Eukaryota; kingdom Metazoa; phylum Arthropoda; class Insecta; order Hemiptera; family Pentatomidae; genus Halyomorpha; species Halyomorpha halys. The sequence goes on from NW_027106686.1 coordinate 15,319, forward strand.
TGATATAGGACCGTCACTCTCTGGGGGCCTTAGTGAGGCGGTTCGGGACAGGAAGGGTTGCCTTTTTTTATGATTGAATACTTAGTGTTAATACTTCTTATCCTTGATTATAGCAGATTGTATTATTTAAATAATCGTTAAAAAAAATAACAACAACAGTGTTATATGAAAGTGTTTTTATGTCTACATTTTGCTATCAGTCATTTCCCAGTGTCGTTAATTGTAGAGGAGCTAACTCTAAAACATTACTTGCTCAGTTCCTTGTGCAATGGTATAATTAAGCTTGTGTTGAGCTAGGAATTAGTAATTACTTGTAAATTGGTGTTTATTTAATGATAGCTAATCGGCTTACTCTGTTAATCACTGCTCACTTGATCATCCTTCAGGCCTCCGCGGCGTCTTATTTATGCTAATCGAGTAACTGGATATACGTCATATATGGGACGTCCTTGTAAATACTTCCTCATACTAAAAGTAATTTCACTATATTTACGCCTCAATGAAAATGAAAAGTCAATCGTGATTTGGAAAAATCGTGTTTAAGAAATGGTCATGAAAAAGATACCATTTTGGAAAATTACGTCCAGACCTTTCCAGTACAAAGTATATGTTCTCATTCAGTCTCCAGTGGCTTTTAATACCAGTGACGCGGCTGGGAGAGAAGCGCTGGGTTCTATTGGGATCTGCTTTCCTTTTCCCACTAGGTGGCGAACCTGGGTTCAGAGTCCCTATGGCACAATGTAAATACTGCATAAGTATGGGTGACCAACTTTAGTGTATATAAGATCTACTGTTATGTTATCAGCGTGTCGCGATCGACTAGTCATAGGAGTAGTCTAAGAGGGAAGAAGGGGAGTGAAATGCATGTATATACACTGTGTTTCAGTATCACTAGGTGAATAATTAATATATATGTTCGAAACTATTTTTTATATCACTTATTATGTTTTCGAGGTATAGGCTCATGAAGAAAATAAATTTCCAGACCCAACTTTTGATATTAGCACTCCGTACTGTTACCTAAATAATTCGATTATCCGACCCCTTTTCATGATAGATTTTTACTAACCTAAAATGCAGTTTAATTTTTTTATGCAATGCAATATTGAGGTTAGTGAACTATTTGTTCGTAAATAAAATTGTTATAAAGCTGCAGAGTATGGTTGATAATTTGATTACAATATTTCACTTTCGCGTTTTTTTTGGGGGGGGAGGAGGCCAGGAAAATGTATCATGAAACAATAATATGACACTTTTTGCTAGTCTATCAATATTTCACTGAGTTAAAATCGTACTGAAATACAGATACACTGCTTATCTACCTACGTAAAAAACAAAAACATTAATTATTTAAAGGGACAGAAAACACACATGCTGGGGAATTAAAAGAACATGAATGATAATTAACTTTTGATCGATATGAAATATGTCTGATTGCATAAAAGTTTTATCTTCTACAATCGCTTCAAAGTCTATTCTACACGGAATTCCACCCCAGACATAGCGAGCAATCGTTGATCAACCCAGATCTCGCGATCGACTTGTTGGCCACACCTGGTATACAGGTTTGAATGTGTGTTATGATAAAATTTTTATTTTATTTGTCTTGCGTTTATATTATTCTGTTATTATTTAATTAGTATTTCTATTGAATGGATTTAATAATTTGTACTGCTGTAACCTTTCTTTATTATTAATCTCCTCAAATTCTCCAAATATATTATAAAGTATATAATAATGATTTATTTTGCATCAGCTATCATAATATTTTCCAAAATAAATTAACAAAATGTTGATTCCTTGTTATTTAGAAACTACTTCTTGTTTTTTAGAAACTTTAGCTCAGGAATCATTCAGCGTAAAGAAAATTGAGCTGTATGGAGTCTCAAGTCTTAGAAAATTTATAATTATTTAAAATAGGCTCTATTAATTTCCATTTTGTGGATGATTGCTTAGTTTTGAGCGCTGAGTGAAGCATTATGTTTCAGTAACTTTATATATTACGTTTTAGCTGAAAAGAAATAATACTATATGCCACAATTACGGATAATAAGTATTAGGAGGAAACAATAAAGGATCTTATAGTTTATCGAACAGTATGTTATATTTTTTCTTATTTTTTAAAACCAAAAACGTAATATTTTCTGTAAACTGGGTGATACCGGATTCGATTTTTTTATTATTTTTTTTTTATAGTTCAATGGATGAGTGAAAAATTATTATTAAATATTATTACTTAAATTATATCTGCAACATTATTTTATTTTGTTTTAGCTGAAAAGAAAAAAAATACAATATGCCACAATTATAGGTAATAATTATCAGGAGTGAAAAGAGAGCGAAACGTTTAGGCTTTCTATTCAAGTTATAATTTTTCTAATCATTTAAAACTAAAAACGTATTATTTTCTGTAAATTGATTGATATCGGAAAAGAGTTTTTTAATTTATGGTTCTATGAATGAGTGTAAAATTATGTTTCAATTATTAAATATTATTGGTTAAATTATAATTTGTTCAGCAACATTATTTTATTTTGTTTTAGCTGAAAAGAAATAATATCATCTGCATTTACATCCATACATTTATGGGTAATAATTATTAGGAGGGAAAAGTAAGAAAAACGTTTAGGATTGATAGATTCCGGATAATTTTTAATAATTAAGTGAGCGAAACGTTTATGCTTTCTAGTTAATAAATCAGTATCTTATAATTTACTTGTTGGTTTTTTTAGACGAAATCTTTTCTTTAAATTGTTACAGCACTAGATTTTTTTTATGATTTTAGAAAAATCATTTAAAAAAAAAAAAAGTTAATTTTTTCAAATCCCGTCTTTGCTATTCCACTCAAAAACTCTATACGACATCTACTACAATCTAAGTATTCACATTTCGGTTTCTCTCCTCAAAGTTTATTTAATAAAAATGATTTCACTTGGCTTGCTCAAACTCTTCTAAGAAGACTAAATAGCCTTGTTTAATAAGTTTGCGTGTCTGGAAGAAAGTTGGGGAAGGCGAAATCGGAGCCTGAGTGGGACAGAGTTCTCATGGAGCGGCTGCTGGAAAGTGATGTGCTGTACTGCTTGCTCTGCATCCTCTTACTGGGACCTTTATCGCTTCTTATGGTCTCATGGGGCTGCACCTGTGTTGTATAATTGATAATAAGTTATTAATCAATCACCACTCATCGTATTTTTGTAAAATAAAAAAATGGAAAACGTCCATTAAAAAAAAAAAAAACCAAAAAGAACCAAATCGCAAAACGTTCATGTCATAATTGATTAAATAAGGAAAAAAATATATACAAATATTCGTCATTCATACCTTTGGTTCATTGGCGAAATTTGGTTCATTTAGTTCTATGTGTTTTGATAAAACTTAAATAATCTTGTTTAGGCTAAAAAGTGCAAAACATAAAATTTTATGCCAATATTAAATTTAAATAAACTAGTAAACTCTTTCGCATTAGATATATTCTCTTTATTTTTTGTTAATTTATTGTTAACCAAAGTTTCTTTCTTTTGATTCGGCAAAATACATCGCTTCCGAGAGTCGGTAAGAGGTATTCATGCTAACGTATTATACATGGGGTATGCTGAATAAGTGGTCATATTGTGGGAGCAGATACTAAAAAATGTTTATGTGATACATAATCCGATTACCCTTTTTCTTTTTTTTTATGTTCTCCTCTTATAAGATTGTGACACTTTATATAAACAGGATTATTAAATAATAAATATATTAAGAAAGCAAGCAAGATTGAAATATAAATAATCTTGAGTTACTTTGGATTGTTTACAAATTTCAACCATTTTCAAGTCTTGAGAAATATTGGACAAATTCCATATTTGATTAATTTTATATAATCATATTCAACTATTGTTACATTATCACTTAAATTTAGAATTCAGAAATATTTTAGACATTGTATTAAGAGGTCTAGAACTAACTTTTATAAAAAAAAAAAAAAAAATAAGAATATTGATTCATTTTCAGAGAATATTTTAACGAGATCGCGTCCTGTGATGACATTTTTTAAAAAACCCTTTTCAATACAATTTTCCCCAGGCCATCAGGTATTTAACGAACCGCCTTCTTCAGCACTGCCACCTCTTAAACAGGAAAGTATTTTATTCCGAAACTTAGGACAAAATATATTTTC
>NW_027106686.1:19527-23426 GCF_000696795.3 Halyomorpha halys
TTTATGCCAATATTAAATTTAAATAAACTAGTAAAATCATTCGCATTAGATATATTCTCTTTATTTTTTGTTAATTTATTGTTAACCAAAGTTTCGTCCCACTTTTCAAGGCTTCGTCAGAGCTGTCAGATTGAAACAAAGATGATAACCGTACATGAACGAGTATCTTAGGTGGTCTACAAATTAGAAACCCGGGGGTCTAAATTATTTTAGCCGGTCGCTCACAAAAACGTAAACATATTTAGAAATGGACATAAGAAACATATTTAGTCACAATTGTTTGTCTTCACATTATTGAATGGCAATCATGGCGCGGTGGAAGTTAACATTAGAATGGGGTTTGACCTGTGCCTAATTAGTGTTCTATCTCAGAAACGATTCATTTTCGGCTTTTAAATACAGGACCCAAAGTAAATTCCCCAGGAAATTGATGTCCGCGTCCAAATCTTTAGAACCCAGTTTGCACCATCTTGGCCAACTTACCTCTTTTAGAGTCTAGAAATCTCTCGTGTTTTTTTATTACTGTTCCAGAAAGAATTTAAGAATCGAAATTGAAATTCGCCACTTCTCCATGAAATTATCTTTCTTTTGATTCGGCAAAATACATCGCTTCCGAGAGTCTATGAAAGGTATTCATACCAACGTATTATACATGGGATATCCTGAATAAGTGGTCATATTGTGGGAGCAGATACTATATCTTAAGTGGAACAAAAATGTTTATGTGATCCATAGTCCGATTGCCTTTTTTTTATGTTCTCCTCTTATAAGATTGTTTCACTTTATATAAACAGGCTTGTAAAATAATAAAGATATTAAGAAAGCAAGCAAGATTGAAATATAAATAATCTTGAGTTACTTTGGATTGTTTACAAATTTCAACCATTTTCAAGTCTTGAGAAATATTGGACAAATTCCATATTTGATTAATTTTATATAATCATATTCAACTATTGTTACATTATCACTTAAATTTAGAATTCAGAAATATTTTAGACATTGTATTAAGAGGTCTAGAACTAACTTTTATAAAAAAAAAAAAAAAAATAAGAATATTGATTCATTTTCAGAGAATATTTTAACGAGATCGCGTCCTGTGATGACATTTTTTAAAAAACCCTTTTCAATACAATTTTCCCCAGGCCATCAGGTATTTAACGAACCGCCTTCTTCAGCACTGCCACCTCTTAAACAGGAAAGTATTTTATTCCGAAACTTAGGACAAAATATATTTTCATATTATTATAATTTTGCAGGTTTTAACATTTTTTTAATCGCAAGAAAGTTATTTCTTTTAAATTATAATTTTTAATTATTAACATACACCATTTTTGATCCATTTTACTCTCAATCTTTATTCTTTAAAAAACTCTCTAACCTTTCGGCTCTCAGGCCATTTTCAAGGAGACAACCTATAAAAATTTTTTGTTTTTATAATAATTACATTATTTCCTTAACTACATACTGATTTCTTTGGCCATACCTTAAAAATTGATGTCATTGTTTTTAATCTCATTTGCAGACTAATTGCAATGTCACAATCTTTAAAATAAATTAAATATTAAAATAACATCATAACAACTTCAAACAATTTTTGTTTTTAAATTGAATACTTACTTACGTAACTTTTTAATATCTTAAATTAAAAACCCTTTTATACAAACAATCTCCTCTATTTCACTTATAACCGAACCTACCTTCAACAGGTTAGGCCTTGAAATTTCAACGGGAGCCCTTAAGGATAGAAAATACGAGTTTATTCTTTTTTGTAGTCAATAGGTCGGAAAATGGTTTATGTCCCAATGTGGTGGCGTCCCAATGTGTCCTTGTGGTAGTGCAAGGTGTCCCAGTCGTGGAGAGGCAAGATGTTTCAATGTGTCCCTGTGGTAGGGGCAAGGTGTCCCAGTTGTGGAGAGGCAATGCGTCCCAATGTGTCCCTTGGTAGGGGCAAGGTGTCCCTGTGGCAGAAGAAAGACGTCCCTGAGCTAGGGGCTAGGTGTCCCATAGGTACAAGGAAGCAATCCCATTTCCAATAGTTACTTACACCGTGGCCGAACGGCACTAGATTCTTGTCATGCTTTTCAGATCTGATACCACTGAATGTTTTTAGCGTCATTAAACAAAACGTCTATGCACTTATCCACTATTTTTAATTCTGTGGAATAAAGTTCCCTGTCTCCATGTTCCAAGGTAATCACTTAGAACAACATTTTATTGAAAGAGACCGAGCGACTCCTTAAGAATGGTGTCTATAGGCAAGCTCTAAAGAAAAATCAGTTATTCAAATCCGGTCCTTAGAGTTAGTAGCACAGCGCCTTACCACTAAGCCACTCCGATCCCTAATTGATATAAATAACAATAATTTTAGATGGTAATAAATGAGTAATAATAATTTTACCTTTAATTATTATCCTGCAATCCCAACAGGAGAGAGAACAGAGCATGAACATATCAATTGGAGAGTAAGACAAACAATCGACAGCGAAGTACACAGCTTTCGTTTAGAAATCGTTTCTATATACTTACTGAAAGTTTCACCGACATATTATTTTCGGATGGAAAGTTTATTAGTTACTTTCCAATACGTGACAGAATCTGAAATCACACAATAATAATAATAGCAAGAAATTTACTCATGCATAGTCCATTCAATAATGCTGGCCAAATCCATTGTGTTGTAATACCTTCAGATCTATCTTTAACTGACATAGTAAAAAAAAATTATTATTAAACTAAAAAAATCTATCATTTATAAGTTGAATAAATACTTTTTATTTATAATAAATACATTTTATTGTGGGTGTTTATTTTTCTTAGTTAGTTAAATTTTCTATTCCATGGATTTCCCATGTACATTAGGAGGAGAAAGTTGGATCTGCTTAAAACTAACTTTATGAAATTAAAAATTTTTTTTTTTTGAAAAATGAAAAACTTATACAAATATTCCGATGATTGAGAAAATGAGTCTCTAGAATAATACCTCGATTTTTTTTTATTATAAGAGCTATTACAAAATTTACTAAAAAAATGGTCTAAGCATCCAACTGATTAAAAAAAGACTCATTTATATGAACTTATTAAGGCCAATCTGGACTTGCGGAGTTGAGCTTTGGGTGTCCACAAAATCATGGAATTCCTCTCGTATCCAATCCTTACAGTCCAAAATCCTCCATAGAATCCTTAATGTTCCTTACTTTGTCCAAAATCAAATCATTCATAACTTCAATGCTCCATTTGTTTCCGATTAGGCCAGAACCAGATACTAATCCTTGCATGATAAACTTTCTAACCACCCAAACTGACTTGTTTCTAACCTCCTTCATTATCTGATATCCTAGGAGCCTGAAAAGAAGATGACATCGAAATCTTCTCGTCTTAAAATGTTATTGAGGTTCTATCCATGGGTAAATTCTCTACTTGTCTGTATCATTCTATTGTCTAACTAATATAAATTTACTTATTGTATTTTTTTAAATACATTTGTAAATATCAATAAATCAATTTAAAAAAAAAAAATGAAAATTATATTGTTAATTTTTTTCTAGATTATGGGGTATCACAGCTTAGGTGGTATTTATATAATTCCATTAATTCATTTTTATTTATCCTATATTAAAGGATAACTCCGTCATAATAATAACAGATAAAATTATCTTCCCCACAGGTGCTAAAAGTTTCTTTGTTCATATATTTTGTTATTCTGTATATTTTATGTCAACACTTTGTTTACTAAATTTAGTGAATTTCAGTGATTGTAATTTACTCCTGTTAATCAAGTGACCGGTAGCTAAATTACCTGTGTTGACTTTGATCAAATCTCATGATACCGCTTCATTTGGTTCAGTTTACACTGTTTAATTAACTTTCTCTTTTAAGCATATTGTCATAAGTGTTATAAT
>NW_027106686.1:25447-26137 GCF_000696795.3 Halyomorpha halys
TGGATGTGTGTCAGTCGGGTATGTCCTATTCTGTCTGGGTAAGTCCAGATCTCGCACCATCGGATTGCTACTTGTTTCGACCCATGGTCCATTTCCTTCAAGGGAAGAAATTTGATCATTTCGTGAAAGTTTAAATTGTCGTCCAAGAGTTCTTTGACAGCCATCCCAAAGAATGGTATCAGCGCGGGATCGAGCAATTCGCTAGTAGATGACTAATGATAATATATATCAATGGACTATACTTTGAGTATTAATTGTATTTTATATCAAAGAAATAATAATAAAAATATTTGGTTGAAAAACGGTCATTTGTTACATACAACCTGCCGGATTTAAGTAATCCGATTTTTACAGTTATTTTGAATTTATATAAAATCGGGGTCGGGGGGCTCGTTTTCTAAAGCTCCCTCCCCTTGCCGTGGACACCGGAAGACCTATGTTCTGTTATTAGCTTATATAATAGAAATAATTATTAAACTGACGCACTAATCATAATTGCCCCTCCAGGGAATGATACTTTTATTAAAAGGAAAATATATATGCATGTTAATACCCAGAAAAGTCTCCCAATTTTCAGCCCCCCCCCCCTTTTCCACACTAATAATTTATTATAATCTTAAAACTCGTGATACCTTAAGTATAGCACGAGCAGGTCTCGATGTAAACTCACCCTATTAAAAGGAAGAAGGT
>NW_027106686.1:26187-27206 GCF_000696795.3 Halyomorpha halys
GAGAAGCCAGGTTAGAAACGAGTTGGTTTGGGTGGTTGGGAAGTTTATTATGGAAGGATTGGTATCTGGTTCTGGCCAAATCGGGAACATAGGGGGCATTGAGGTCCTAAGGGTTGATTTGATTTGTGACAAAATAAGGAGCATTAAGGATTTTACGAAGGATTTTGGACTGTAAGGATTGAATTCGAGAGGAATTAGATGGTTTAAAATATATTAATTTGCGTATTTTTATCAAAAATATTTAATGGCTCTATACTAATGGGGTGTATAAAAAAAAATGATCATTTTATCAAATTCAAGATTTCAAAGGACTGTAAATATTTTAATACTTACCTATACTTAATAATCCCGTTAGAGCATTCTCTAAGCTTGTTTAATCCCATTCGACTTCTTCAAAAGCTTCATTTTAGTTATTTGTTTCAAAGAAGAAACATTATAGTCTCCAACGAAATTTTCGTAATTTTAGAGCATTATTGGGGATAAATAATAAAATCGCTAAAGCAACTCGTAAAATTATTAAATATGAAGGGGAAGGTGTCCTTGACCAACAGGGTGGCGTTGGTTTGAAAAAATTGGCAGTGGAGATACAACGTTGGGAAGGAAGAAGTTCTCTTGGCGACCATTAATGGATATTGATGAGGTTCTGCAGGAAGCTGCTGAGTCAAATCCGTCCACAAGTACTCGCAAACTTGCCAGGGAGTGTGGTGTGTCAAAAGATACTGTTAGTTGCTATCTACTCTCCATGGGGGAGATGAAAAAGGGCAGTGGACCAGTCCCTAACGAAGTTATTACTCTGCAGTCAGCAATCACTTCCCGTCGAACCAAAGCAAAATTTAAAGAACTTCATAGGTTCGAATTCCTGCCTCATCCACCATAAAGTCCAGACCTCGCACCATCGGATTACTACTTGTTTCGATCCATGGCCCATTTCCTTCAAGGGAAGAAATTTGATCATTTCGTGAAAGTTTAAATTGTCGTCCAAGAGTTCTTTGACAGCCATCCCAAAGAATGGTATCAGC
>NW_027106686.1:28671-30071 GCF_000696795.3 Halyomorpha halys
TATTTTACTTAATGTTTAGCAATCTGAATAGTCCATAATTTTGGGATTTAACGCTTCCCTACTTTGTGGAAGTGTAAAAATCCCTTTATTTTGAAAATTGTCCATTCCTAGAGGTTTCCACTGGGGAGAGATGTCCGTTAGGCGAAGTTTCACTGAATATTATATGACAAGTCCTGGTTTAATAAACAGGCAGACACCTTTATACCTTCTTACGGCTTCACTTTTACGCAAGCTGTTTCTTTATATATATAGGAATATCCCAGAAAATATTCGCCTGAACACTTTTGTATGAGGAGTTTTGTATATAGATTTTTTTTTTAAATATCCTAAAAATATAAATATTATATACGATATATGAATGTTAAGATTTTTACAAAGAATTGTAGGGGGAATCGATCGGAATGTAATATTTTTTTTATTTTAGAAAGTATTAGAAAAATTTCTACGGCTACGGAGATAAATGGTATAAGCTTATTTATATTACATTAAATAATCTTTAATATGAGTGATAATAGACATGATGACATCTCATGATGTTGTATCAGGACTCAAACGGATTTTATTAAATTTTGCTTTTTATAAACCTATATCTCAGGAACTATTGAACGTAAATATCTCTATTAAGGATCGTAATTTAGCAAATTTATTCTACTTTAAATGATGTTCTCTTTAGATTTCTAGTGATGATAGTAGTTTTGAAGATATAGAGCACCGAATAAAAAATTTATATTTTTTAAACAGCTGATATTTTTATCCCCCTACATATTATTGGCAAACTCATCAATTTTTTTTATGTTCCTTTTACAAACTTGTATCTTGGGAACTATTGAACATATATTTCTATTAGGAATCATATTTTAGTAAATTTATTCTCCTTTTAATGATGTTCTATTAGGGTTTCTGGTGGTGTTGGTACTAAATGTATGGAGCTCTGAATGAAGTATTAATTTTTACAACGTTTTGAAACTGCAATTTTTTAATTCCCTTAACTATACTTGCAGACTCATCAATTTCGACTTGTAATTATACATAGTATTCTTTAATAAGAATATTCGATAATGGAAATACGTTTGAGCATATTGATGAGGAAATATGATGGTTTTAATTTCGAAACTGCTTAGCTCGCGCCTTCTATCGAAAAACTTAAAAATTAGTATTTACAAAACTATTATCCTTTCCAGTGTTCTTTATGGATGTGAGGCGTGGCCTCTTACACTAAGGGGTGAACAGCATTTTAGGGTTTTTGAAAATAAAGTATTGCGAAAAATATTCGGACCGAAAAAGGATGAATTAACGGAAGGATTTAGAAGATTACACATCGCTGAATTACGGGACCTACACCCGGTAAATACAAGTTATGGCATTGCGGCGTATAAGATGGGCGTGTAAGGTTGTATGGC
>NW_027106686.1:32471-33102 GCF_000696795.3 Halyomorpha halys
TAAATTTTGTTGTTATCTCTTTTGTTCTATAGCCCTGATGAAGACCTGAAACTCAGGTCGAAACGTCGGCATAAAATAAATAAATATTGTTTTGTATATTTATGTTGTTCTTTGCTGACTGCACCCCCCGACGAACTTCTCCAATCATTAATCTACGGTCAACTATCTACACCTCAATATTTTAAATGTTTGCTATCCTGTTATATTAATCATATATAGTATGGTTGAAATCGAGTTTTGTTTCTAATCTGGATGAAAGCCATAAACGTTGGCTGAAATAAATTGTTTTCATTATAAAATATGTTTATTATTTATTACTCTCCTGACCGTACCACCGACCATCTCCTCATGTAGGATTCTGGTCTATTAAACAACATTATGATCAGTTTATGTATTTAAAATTAGTGATTTAACATGTTCAGTTACGTCTTCTGGCATTGCAAAGAGAATAGAAATGTTTTATTTTATTTTATGATCCAAGAAAGTAAAATTTGCAAATTCGCCAATTTGGCTTGAGATCGACATTTTAAAGTTAGGAAAATTAAAATATTTAAATGTAATTTATTCGAAGTGAATTACTCATGAACTCGAATCGTTTAACAATGGTTTTTGCCACTGTGACCTTAATCCT
>NW_027106686.1:38232-40361 GCF_000696795.3 Halyomorpha halys
CTCCTATCTACGTTTCGGTCTATCCCTCGGACGTTTACCCGTTGGTTCAGTTTTTATTAACATTTTAGGGATCTGCTCGTTACTAAGCCCTACAACCTTACAAGCCCATCTTATACGCCGCATTGCTATAACTTGAATTATATTTACCGGGTGTAGGTCCCGTAATTCAGCGATGTGTAATCTTCTAAATCCTCCCGTTAATTCATTCTTTTTTAGTCCGAATATTTTTCGCAATACTTTATTTTCAAAAACCCTAAAACGCTGTTCATCCCTTCCTGTAAGAGGCCACGTCTCACATCCACAAAGAACAGAGGGAAGAATAATAGTTTTGTAAATTCTAATTTTTAAGTTTTGCAATAGAAGGCGCGAGCTAGGTTTAGAAATTGAAAAAAAACAAGCATTTCCCGCCTTCAACCTAGCTTTTATTTACTCATAAATTTCGTTTTTTCTAGTTACCGTAGAATCTAAATACTTAAATCTATCTACCTGTTCAAATACATTTCCTCTTATATCTATATCACCGAAATTGATCGCGTTTCTACTGCTAACCATATATTTTGTTTTATCCGTATTTCATCCTACATTTAGCAAACTTATTTACATACACTCAACCACGTTAAATGTTATATCGTTTTAACACACTTTAACATATTAAACTAAAGATCATCCCTATAATTGTAAATAAAAGTTATTTTATTATATTTGTATTTTTTTAAAAATATTTATTTATTGCTATTTATAATAGTACATTATAATACATATTTGTAATCAAATCTAAAATATGTACACATTTATAAAAAATCCCTTCCTTTGCAACCTGGCATTATAAGGGGGTGGGTTGGAACCGCTGAAGGCGGAGGTCACTATACTTGTATTGCCCCAGGAGGGGTACAAGAACAGGGAGGGACCGCTCCACTTGGGTAACGAGGGGAGAGGTAGAATCTGAAGGCATGAAATTGTTTCATGTAGTGTTATCAACTTCTGATCACTGGTGTCATGGACAGTTGAGAGAACATGGTTCGCTGAAAATGCAAGAGAGGTGTTTCCATACTACAGGATAGAGCTTTCATCTTTTGCGTTGTAGAAGAGCATGTACATATCCCAACATTTTTCTTGTTCGCCAATATTTCCTATTTTTTTTCTTATTTACTCCCTTACATAGTTCTTTGAATTAATTAAAGGCTACAAACATATTTACTTGAAGGGGTATTCATAATGTTGTGTTAAATCTAAAATGTTTTACCATGTTAAATGCTATAAGTATAGGATTGTAAGAAGCCCTGTTTAAAGTCATGTTAAATGTCAAATGCAGAAGAGCTCCTAGCGGATTTTTTGAGCAACTTGTTTTATAACCTTTCCTTTCAAAACTTCATCTTATAGTTTACTTCTAATTTATATTAAAGTAATTTATTATACTATGCCTAAATTGAGTGAAAAGTGGAAATTGTGTAAAAGTTTAGCTACTGAGTGCCTTGTTGATCTTCTGACTTGTAAGGAAGAGAGTCAAGATGAGCTAATTGACAACTGTCATTACATTATTATTATTGTCATCCATTGCTTTATTAGTTTTTAAAATATCCGAAACAATACTAACAATATCAAAGCACAAAATACGAGTAAGTAACCTAACACAACAACAAATAATACGGTGACGAGCTCATCTGGTCTGTTGTGTGACGTCATTATCCATTTAACAGACCTAGTAACAGACTATCAATCATGTTACTTATTATATCGTTTTAAAATGGTAATATGAAGCAATATTTTTCCATTTAACATAAGTTTTCCCATTTAACTTAGTTGGATCTTTTGTTTTTGGCCAAGACTCCCCCATTGGAGTCCTATACTGCCGAACCATGGTTGGGGGTCAAAGTTCTTCATTTTGTGGGACCGCCACTCAATGAACAAAGTCAACGCCCCAGGCCGGATTCGAACCGGTACCGCCAATAGACATCAAATTGGTAAGACTGTGTCTTAACCACTGAGCTACGGGCGGCCCTAGTTTGATCCTTACTTTAAATGTTAAACTAAATATCATGAATACCCCTAATAGATCGAAGAAGTGTGTACTATAGAGGGCGTTTTCGAAAAAACAACTAATAATATCTAGGATATCTGTTTTTAGATAT
>NW_027106686.1:41534-43262 GCF_000696795.3 Halyomorpha halys
GTTATGTGTGCCTGTAGTGTTTGTGATGCATTAGTGGGGTCGTTGTTTACAGAAAGTATACATGTGTCATCAGCGTATGTTGTTAGGACTGTGTTAGGGTGGTTTGGGATGTCAGCTGTATAAACCGTATAAAGAATGGGACCTAAGATACTACCTTGAGGAACACCGGCGGACTGAGAAAAGAGAGATGAGTAGGCTAGGTTATGATAGATTATGATTTACTTTAAAGGTTCTATGAGTGAGGTAGGAGCGGATTATAAGGAAATATGTTGGGGGTAAGTTTAACATGTTAAATGCGTTAAATAGAGAAATATCTCCTTCTTTTAGCATGTTAAAACGATATAATATTTAACATGATTGAATCGGTTAATGAGTTTACTATTTAGAGAATTACGTCATGCAACAGACCAGCTGAGCTTCACAGGAAGTTACTCATTTTTTGTTTTGTTTATGTTTAGGACTTTTTTTTTTTTTATGAGCCGGAATTTTAACATTGTTTTTTGTTGTTCCAAGCTTTAGATTATTAAAAATATATACATATTTTTCTTGGTTAAAGTCTATTTCGGCCGAAACGTTGGCACTCCATTGAAAACAAATTAGATTTATGTAATAGATTAGTGATGCCTTTAGTTGGCTGAATATCATTTATATGAGGTGGGATCCCTCTGGTATATTATATTTTGTCTGAAGCTAATTTTCTCATTCCCAAACTTGCAATCTGTTCTTCGTTAGGGGACAGTTTATGAGTTTAGAAAAGTTTGTAATATATTCGCAAAGTTTGGAGGTGTTGACTTTTAATAAAAGAGCTTCTGCTATAGCTTAATTCTGTGACCACCTGAACGCAATGAAATGACGTTCATGGGATATCTTGGGTTTATTATTCAAAGACGTTTTGCTGAAGTACATAAAGTTTAATTTTTAATGAATGGAAGTTTCATAAAAATGGCGAACTTTAAAATAAATGCATAAACCCACTTATATATTTTTAGCCTCGTTATGTTTATAGAATTTTTCGAAAATATGGAATCATTTTAATATCTTTGTATAACTCTTCAGAAAGAGACAACGTGATTTGTATACAATAACCGTGATTCGAACAATTCCTTTTTATTTATGTAAATAAAACATACAAAGACTAAATACTTACATTTAATATTGTAGCAGATGTAATAAACACTTTAGATTTTCATTTACATCATTATTTCGGCGTAGTAGGGCCGCCCGTCTTACCAATTTGAGATTGCTGGCGGTGCCGGTTCGATTCCGGCCTGGAGCGTTGACTTTTTTCATCGAGTGGCAGTCCCACAAAATGAAAAACTTGATCCCCGACCATGGTTAGGCAGTATAATTGGAGTTAAAGCCGAAAGAAAAAATATGTTGGCTTTTTCCTCATTAAAATGTATGATCACTTGTACAGATATTTGATATAATTTAATATGTTAAATTATTTTATTTATTGCTTTTTTCTCTTTCCCTTCAATTTCCATTAACAAAAAATGATGATTTAATAAATGTAATGAACAGTTGCGTTCAAATAAAACGTTATTTATTACTGTCGGAAGAAATATACTCCTAATAATATTCAATTAATTAAATCGGTTATGCAAATTAATATAATTACTAGGTTTATCTGTAGCTATCGTCTAATTTGGCAATTACACTTTACTCTAAATCATTTGACTAATTATTGTGAATAGACAATTATATTTATCTAATATAGATTAATAC
>NW_027106686.1:44351-48679 GCF_000696795.3 Halyomorpha halys
TAATGGAATATAAAGAAGTTTACCTTTACCTTAGTAGGAATAGTAGTTTTCATGATATTTGCTAAAATAAATTGATTTATAGTTGTTCAGACAATAAATTTGATTTATGAAAATCTTTATTTCTGAAACCATTGGACGTACTGATGTCTGCCAGCGCTCAAATTAAAGCTAGTTAAATTTACTACAAAATAGGTAATTATGTTTATCTTTGTAGAAGTAGTAGTTTTTATGATATTTGACAAAATAAAATCACAAAACATTAATTTATAGTTGTTCTTATAAAATGTTGGATATTTGAAAAAATATATCTCTAGATCCATAAGACGCACATATGTCTGCTAACTCAAAATAAAGGAAATTTAACTTACTATAAAGTAGTTTATGACACTTTTCTTCGTAGGGGTAGTAGTTTTTATGATATTCACATATAAATATAAATTTGGCAAATGAAAGTTTGTCCGAACAACTATAAATCAATTTAATTAGCAAATTTGATGTAAACTATTACTCCTACAAAGATAAACATCATAAACTAGTTTATAGCTCATTAAACTATCTTTAATTTGAGTGCTAATAGACATCTATACGTCAAATGGTTTTTGAGATATAAATTTTTCAATATACTAACTATTGATCTTTCAGTAAGTCCCTTACAACATTTTTATGAAATGTTTCTTTTTAAACAGTTATATCTCGAAAACTATTTAACGTAAATGACACTATTAAGGCTCATATTTTAGCAAATTTACTCTTCTTTAAATGACGTACTCTTAGGTTTTCTTGTGTTGTTCCTACTTTTTAAGATATAGAGCTCCGAATGAAAAATTAGTTTTTTTTTATCAAAGTACTAGGTACACTTTATTGATTTTTTTTTTATACATTCGTTATTTTGAAAATGCCTGTTTCCAAGAGAATCAGATGTATACATTCACATTTCCTAAAACCGAAATCAAACCTGAGAATGCCTGTTGTTGATGACATGTGTCATCTTTTAGCAGACTAATGATGGTCGTATCTGTATAAGATCTCAACAATCTTGTTTCTCATTTGCTTGCATGATAACTTGAAAAAATGTGGTAGAAGGTATTTTTGAGTGTTATTAAATCGTTTTGTTCATTACAGGTTGTTAATAACCCTGTCTAACCTCTCATCGCTTGATGGCATCCCTGACAATTTTCTTGATGAATATGAAACAAGACTAAAGCTATATCTTTAGGTTTAAATATTACTGTTATTATTAAATATTAACCACTATCAATAAACATCCCAAGTGGATTCAAATTCCTTATTAAATTTTTTTAGTATTTTTATCTAATTGTGGGCTGAATATTTTTAAAAAAATATTAACGTAAAAATAATGTCTAATTTGTTCAGCTGGTGTTTTCTGGCCATAGATACATCTCTTTTCTTCTTAAAAAATTAATTTATCGTTTTATTTTTTTTTTGTTTTTTAATTAATTTTTATTAGAACCACAATGTACTCACTGTATGGATGCTTACCATTTGCATACACTTATATCTGCTTGCTTAGGTGTGTCTGGAATATAAGTATACATAATATATTTAGATAACCAACTTTGTTTATATTTATACTTACTTGATGACTCTCAACATAACTGTACGCTGTTCTCCGATTTCAGGAAGTATTTTAATATTGATTGATTTAACTATCTAAAAGTCTCCTGAGTGTTTTGATATCCTCTTGTGAGATTGTGACATGTCGTTCATCGACTAACCTACTCGCTATAATAATCTGTTCGAGATGTCAAATAAGTAAGGCTACCACGGAGGGTGGGAATGGCGGGTCTCAATTTCATGAGCTTTTTTAATATCGCTTGATTTAACTATCAAAATAAAGTCTCCTTAAAATATCTCAAATTCCTGACACGGGTTTTGCGTCATGTTGGTATTGTAAAAATATCTATCTTACTACACGTTGATAATTTTCTGTTTTTTGATACTTTAAACATACCTATCTAACTACATGTTGATAAATTAATGGCTATTGTTAGTAAGCTGATATATATGATATAACTCAATATTTAAGCACATATTCTACGTTAATATTCAAATTTGAACTGATAAATTTAAGAACGATTTGTTTCTGTATGTATGGTACTTCATAACACAGTAACATAAATGCTTTTACTACTTTAGTTTATTAATAATAATTGAACATTGTTGTTCGAGGCCATCTGTAAAAATATAAAATATTCAAAAATTAAACTTCTATTAAGTATTGAATTGGTGGTAGATAACTGGTTTGAACTTATAAAACATCTAGAGAGGAATTTGTTTTTGTTTTTTTCATTTTACCATTCCTATTGTTAAAACTCTTGTCTTTTCCATCTCAGAGACCATTTAATTTCCCGGTTTGATTTGGCTCATTATTAATTCTGTAAATTTCCCTTTACTCACTAGCATTTTTATTTACATGATTTATTTTAGGGGACCTAAATGTTTTCCATAATATAGTGCCGGCTTGTTTTTACTTTTTTAAAAATAATAATTGAACATTTTGACATCTTACCTCTCGTGAATTAATATGTTATTTTCCTTATCTCATCTAGAAAAAAAATACAAATGAATTTTTATGCTTGATTTAACTAACTGAATGTCGTTTAAGCTATGACCAAATGTACTATAAAATAATTAATACAGTCTTATCTTCTAAGAAGTAGTTTTGTTTATGATATTTGATAAAACCATAAAACTACTACCCCTACGAAGATAAACTTTATACACTACTTTATAGTACATTTAACTAGCTTTAATGTTAGTCTTGGCAGACATCTGTATATCGAAAGATTCTTAAAGTATATATTTCTCAAAATAAAGTCACTACTGATTATTCAGTACATATTTTTTATGAAATGTTGCTTTTCAAGAAAATATACCTCGAGAACTATAGAACGTATGTAGCTCTATTAGGGCTTATATTTTAGCAAATGTACCCTACTTTAAATGATTCTCTCTTAGATTTTCTATTGTTGTTGGTAGTTGTAAAGATATAGAGCTCCGAATAAAAAATTAATTATTTTACGTTTTGAAACACTCGCCATTTTTTATTTCCCCTACCTATACTTGGTAGAATTATTTATTGTGACATGTAATTATACCTAGTTTTGAATTAAGTAATAAAAAATTGGGGTGAAATAACTGCCTTTTTTCTCCTCTTGGGCTCTTGTACTTTAACAGTTTTATAATAATAAAGCTATTTTTTATTAATTACGACCTTGACATAATACTGCTATTGTGGAAACTACCCTTTAACTTTCAAATACTTTCTTTTACACCTTTTTTTTATCTTCAGCTAGTTTATTAGTACCAAATCATTTTTTTTCCTGATAGTTTGAGGGATATATCTCTTGTTTTATTGTTACATCGAGAGAAATGAGTTTCCTTAAGACTATTACTTTCCTTTCATATCACTCTATTATTTTTGTTTTTTATTAGTATTATAAATTAATTATTATCTTCATCTACTTAGTAGCATAAGCAAAACATATCATGGTACTGTATGAACGCTGTCATGTATAAAATAGGATAGGCGATGAAGATTGATCTGATGCATTGAACACAGCCGGTGCCCGACATCAAACCACAGGCACCTTTAATAGCCCCTATCTGTCAGCGGCTCCTGTCTTCATCACTCGCGTAATCTTTACTAAAGGAAAATATCCCCTGTTTTTTTTTTTTTTTTACTATCTGTTAAATAAAACGTATTAAATCATTTTAGAGTTATTTACACTCACCTTTTACTTCTATCTAGTATGTTTTTTTTATTTAATACCATCCAGGCCTAGTGGCCCTAAATATACCCCTAAATATGGTTAATTTAGAAGTTACATTTCTTTGTTTTTAACAATTGGTTCTGCGGGAGTGTAGTCTTGTACAAAAGACACCCCTAACTATAGGCAATGTTATAAGAAAAAATATTAAGATAAAATAAATGGATATAAAAATAAATAATAATTTTTAAGGAGATAGAAACAGAAAAGTCCCTCCACTCTCGCCCTACATGTTAGCCTTACTTATCTGACTTTTCAAACAGACAATTATTGCGAGTAGGTTGGTCAATCTACGACATATCACAATCTCACAAGAGGAGATCATAACACAAAAAGAAAAAATCCTTTTCAGCCGGACCCTCCGCGATAAACGCCCGGGGAAGACGCCCCTACATCACTTTTGAAATTATTAGCTTAAAACAGGAAGGAGAGACTTTAGGACAGAGCAATATTTTAAAAGCGCCTGAAATTGAAAAACGGCATGGAATCACAGATCACAAAAACAATGACATGTATATATTTAATAAAATAAATAAT
>NW_027106686.1:52439-54414 GCF_000696795.3 Halyomorpha halys
AGAAGTTACATTTCTTTGTTTTTAACAATTGGTTCTACTGGAGTGTAGTCTCGTACAAAAGACACCCCTAACTATAGGCAATGTTATAAGAAAAATATTAAGATAAAATAAATGGATATAAAAATAAATAATAATTTTTAAGGAGATAGAAAAAGAAAAGTTAATCACAAAAACAATGACATTTATATATTTAATAAACTAAATAATTGTCTTCTAATGGAAAAAAAGTTCATTTAAAAAAAGAGACGATTACAAAAATATATATAAATAAAATAAAATAGTAGTCATTTCAATAATAAAATCGATATGGTCGATATATACCTGGGCTTCAGTCTTTAGGTTGTGGTTGGGTTTCCCAGGTTGTAAGTCACTGCTCCTTAAACCATCGGAAAATAGGAGTGGAAATTAATGAATCGTTATTCGAAATAGCCTTCTATTGATTCCATTTATAATTCCCGGTGCAATTGGCTTATCAATCTAATTTTTTTAATTAATGATTTTGGTTTATGACTTAAAGATTTTATCTTTTTGTACAAATGCTCCTTCGTATATAAGAAATTTTCAATTACATCACGAAATACAATTAGAGTAAATAGATGAATTAATCAAAAAAATAATTAAAAAATCCTATTCCTATTTACCAATCGTTAACAGTGCAATGGCTTACAACGCAGGTAATCCTTGTGTTGGGTAGGAGTTATTACATGAGTAATTTAATTATATCTTCAATTAAATGTCTCAGATGCACAATAATTACACTAAGATAGCGGTTAAATGGTCCAAAACAAAAACAAATAGTGGTTTTTGAGGACAATTCCATTTACTGTAACGAACAATTACTGTAATTGTGAAAAGCAATAGCAATACTTCTTATCCAATTACTGGAGACCCTGATATCATAGAAATATTAATAATAATAATAAAGGCTGAAAGAACACGAAGGTTCGATGCCGATACCACCAAACGCTCTCTGTTTACATCCTTCCAGTGATGCCCCTCCAAACCCAATTCCACTAAATCTGTTTTAACACAATCCTCCCATCTACGTTTCGGTCTACCCCTCGGACGTTTACCCGTTGGTCATTGTTTATTAACATTTTAGGGATCCGCTCGTTACTAAGCCCTACAACCTTACAAAAGTTTTTGGTTAATTGTGTAAATAAATTATTTGCTTACTGCACCCCCGACCATCTTCTACTCATATTAATCTAAACATTTTCCTTTTTTTATCCCTGAAGAAGACCCGAAATTTTGGTCAAAACGTCGGCACAAATAAGTAAGTTTTTGTTTATTTGCTGACCACACTCCCGAACATCTTATCCTTATATAAATGTACTATCAACTGTTAACACCTCATTTAAAAGTTAAAATAAATCGATAAGCAAGCACGTGATAATAAAATCTATTTTATTTTCCTTTTTAGCACCTCTTATTTTTCTATGCATATTTTGGAGCCCGATTAAATAACTGGAATTACATTACAATTACTTAAATTTTAGAAGAAAAATAACAATTCTATAAGAATGTAAATGGTAACATAGGCTCAACTTGTAATAGAGGCTTACAATTACAATTAAAGTAGTTCATGAATTAAATACAAATGCAATAACAATTATTTTCAACTGTGAAGTTCATTTCGAACCTCAAGCTTAGACTATTGCTAGAAATTCTGCTATATGATTTGTACAAGTATTTATTGATTTTCGTTATTTATTTTTTCTCTTTCTATTTTCCATAATATAAGTCAGTTATAATAATATTAAATATAATTAATGTATTTCTTTCATTGTTCGATTATAATACTATTATTATTTGATTTATTTTATTATTTAAAATACTTCAATAATTATAAGATTGTTAATATTTAGGGATCTCTTTTGTATAAGAAAAAAAAATCTCAACATTACTTAATTTTTATAATAACCATATTAGGCTCTAAAGGCTCATAATAAATAAATATATATTTAAAAAAGAA
>NW_027106686.1:54464-57560 GCF_000696795.3 Halyomorpha halys
GGCCATCTTCTTTTCAGACACCTAGTAGGATTATTAGGTAATGAAGGAGAAGCTAGGTTAGAAACAAGTGAATTTGGGTGGTTGAGAAGTTTGTTATGGAAGGAACGGTATCTGGTTCTGGCCAAATCGGCAACATATAGAACATTGAGGTCCTGATGGATGACTTGATTTGTGACAAAGTAAGGAGCATTAAGGATTTCACGAAGGATTTTGGACTCTAAGGATTGGATTCTGGAGGAATTTGATGGTTTAGTGGAGGCCCAAAGCTCAACTACGTATGTCCAGATAGGCCTTATAATAGTCATGTAGATCAGTCTTTTGTAATGGATTGACAATTTTGACCGTTTGTATAGTAAAAATAAAGTTATTAAATATTATTATTATTTGATTTATTTTATTATTTGAAATTCTGCAATAATTATGACATTGTAAATATTTAGGGATGTCTTTTTCAGAAGACTATCTCAACATTACTTAATTTTTATAATAACCATATTAGGCTCTGTAGGCTCATAATAAATAAATATATATTTAAAAAAGAAAGATTTTACTTAAAGCAATTATAATTCTCCTTCCTCAAACAGAAACGACAAGGAATAAAAACGTAACCCTCTGGAACAGGACATGACTGAAGTTCTCACGATTTCTCGTTTTTACCATTACCCTTTTTAGAGCAGCACTAACCATCTATGGTACCATATGTCGAAAGTGATCATGTCCCATCAATGAAACTAGATGTTATCACGGGCTCTGTAATATAAAATATAGAAAACTGTAACAGTTTTGCCTCTTATCTTATCGAAATTCTTCAAAGTATTTCTCCATCGACCCCCCCCCCCTCTATCTATATCTACTCTATGTACATCTCCACATTCATATAAATGTTTCCTTGTTTTAGATAAAAGAGCATTTATAAAAACTGTTTAACGCTCAGTTGTCGAAAAGAATTCTCTAAAGACACTCTAGGAGACAAGTTGTATGTAGTAGTCTGTAGATAGTAGTTGTATCTTCTTTCATACAGATAGAGTATATCTTACACCAATCTACGTTCACATTTTATAAATAAGTAAAATCCAGTTCTAAAACGTAAGATGTAAATTACCGAAAAAAAATTGCTATTTATGAAGATTTGACGCAAACTTGCGGTAAATCGAACAAATTTAAATAAATAAATCGTTGGAAAATCCAATTTTCCGATAAAATTAGGAATCATTTGAGAATTCTCGGCTGAACATAATTAGACGATTTGGTTGTCATTATTCTCAAAGGTAAGTCATGGTGATGCCTAAGTGCCTCAATTTTGAAAACAGTTGAACACTGTACAAACGAATTTTAAAGCTATTTATTCTATTCGTTTGTCCAAAATTATAATTCCAAAATATTTTCGTATAATATTATGGAATAAAAATTGTACAATTTTTCCTTCAAACTTTTAATTTTAATAGATATGGCATTTGATGAGGAATTAGAACTATAGAAAAAAAAAAGAAAGAAAGAGTGTTCTAGAGTTGAGTTGTAAATTTAAATTAGTGGAAGAGGCTTTCTATGTCGGGCTTTCCTAACGCCTGTGTAAATTCTGTAAAATCTGTCGGCTCCTGTTAGGATAAAAAAGAGGGTTATTTATCCATTTTCAAATAATCCCTCTTTAGGAAAACGTGACGTAGGATAGCTCTATATAAAAAAAAATAATAAGGTGCCCCTTTTACAAGTATTTTACATTAAATTAAAAATGCAACGTTGTTTAAATTTGATTTTACCGTTTTAGACTGCGAACTATCGTTTCATATAATACTTTAACAATATTAATATTATTAATTTAATACCTTTACTGATTAATAATCCTAAATTTTATTATTTTTTATAACTATGTATTCGCCAAGTAGCTCTAAAACCATAGAAATCCGGTAGAACTAGACAAGTCGAATTACCTTATGTTAGTTACATGAATAACTATTATGAATGAATTTTTATTGTTTAAATAAATAAATTTTATCCAATTTTACTCTTGAAACAATTCATATTTTTGTATAAGTCCTACGTTTCGGCCAATTCGGCCATCCTCAAGGACAATCTTAATACAATTTTACAACCACATTTTAAAAAAACAACTTTATGCAGGCTATTCTGCCCTGGTTATTAATTTGAGTACACAAATTACCCTAATTTCTCAATTCTTCAAATTAAATTAAAAATTAAAACTTTTTATCAAAGTCAACCTTCTCTATTATGATTTATCATTGAAAGTGTATATTTAAAATTAACGAATAATCATTGCAATCAAAGTCCTTCGTAAAATCCTCAATGATCCTTACTTTGTCAAAAATAAAATCATACATAAAGAGCTTAATGTTCCCTATGTAACCGATCTAGCCCGGACCAGACATCATTCCTTCCATTACAAACTCCCTAACCACCCAAACCCACTAGTTTTTAACCTTGCTTCCTCTTCCATTCCTGACAATCCTCCGAGGCACCTGAAAAGAAGATGTCCACGAGACCTGCTAATGCAAAACGTCATTAGAGTGCTACCAATAGGTAGTTTCTCTACACGCCTGTAACACTCTAATTTAACATAGATCAAATTTACTAAATTTATTGTATAATATACTATATCAAATTAATAAATAAAAAAAATTAAGGAATAATCACTATTATTATTTTTTTTAAAAAAGATTACTTGATAAAAAGGATTAAACATATTTAAAATTATAGTCATGTTAAATTCACTTCATTTTTTGTTTTTGCATTTTAGGGCACAAATGTGAGAACAATAAAATCTTAGAACGTCTCCAAAATATAGTTGTTTGTGATTCTTGACCTCAAGAACCTCATGGTATATATCATTAGTAGTAAAAAAAAAATTATTTTAGACATCAGTACCCTTACGCTTCTTATATATTTTTTACCACTCTCCTTCTCTATTCTTCTCTTATTTTTCCTTACCCACGTTATTAGTTTGGACCATCATATATATTATTGTCATATTTTCTAATTACTTCTTTGTCTAACTTAATTTTATATTTTGTATCTTTATTCTAGTATATTTACAAATTACATATATTTTCTTTCTCTTGTTTTTTTTCTATAACCTTTTTT
>NW_027106686.1:57981-59597 GCF_000696795.3 Halyomorpha halys
TAGTCCTAAGTAACGGATCTGTTCGACAGGAATAAGTGGGGTATTATTTTTCTATAACTTTAATTTTTAAATTATTGTTATTGAAATAAAATATTCATATTTCGTTGTTTCTTTGCATTATATAACTTTATATTTTGATTTCATTATTCATGTTATTTTACTTACATATTCAATTACCTATAATACGTTTTATTTCACATTTATTTCATTATTTTAGTTTATTTATTTTCATTCTGTACAATTATTTTCTTTAACCACTCATCTTTTTATTCATTGGGTGTTATCTTGTTTTTTGTTGATGAAGGCTAGAAATGCTGGCCGAAACGTTGGCACTAATAAATACGAATTTTAACTTATTTGTGTTGTTCTGTGATCACACCCCAACCATATTCTCCTCATAAATATTATCCACGGTCAGCTATCTTCTCATCATTGAAAATATAAAGGTTCAATCTCTCCCGTTTGGTTATGACTTCGTAATATTTGTTATTCTTGGAAGGAAAAAAAAGTTAGTATTCGTTATTTTCATCTCAAAAACCTTAAATATTTATTTTTATAACAACAGGTAAATGAAAATGTTTTGTTTAAAATTATCTTACTTTCTCGTCTTGGATTTTTTTTTTCGAAAATTACAAAAAATAGTGATAACTTAACGATAGCTATAGCCCGCAAATCTCAAAACTTGGGTACGTAACTAAGGTTGTAAGTGAAAGTTTTGTGATGGTAAGGCAAAGGACTACTATCTCCAAGGATCCGGGTATGAATCCGGCTGTGGCCGATAAATATCTGTTGCCCATAGCCTTTGAGTTAATCCTTTGGGAGCGCTCCGGGGGCCTCCACCCTGCCTCATAAAGTGGGTGCCCTTGATTTGGTAAAAATTTAGTGGTGAGTGTGATTCTGACTAAATCAACTCCTTCCAAAACCGTTGGTCTAGTAACATCCTTACAAAGTAATGCACCTCTAATCCTTCAAAGGTTGTAGCGGTTCAGATTTATTTCATTTTTTTAAATTTAATTTAAGTGTGATAATTACTGTGGATGGGGGATTGTTTGGTCGCTTAACAACGGACCGAATTTTTTCAGTCTATAGAGGACACATAGCTTGATACATAGATTTTTTTTTTTTACCATATTCGTGATATTTTTTTTTATTAACCATTAATTTATTCTATTAGCTACTCAGATACGAATATATATTCACTTTACAGATAGCGATGGATAGATTTTCCATGAAAAAAGTTAGCAGGTGTTGGACATTCATCGGAAGGAGCCTTTCCATATAAGTCCACCTGCCAAGTCTTATATGGCCTGACCGCCACAACTTGATCGGGTTTCGCATTCTCAACTTAGGTTTCTTCTATTGGGACTTAATTTCCTATACTAAGTCGGTCATTGGTCTTCAGTTCTCTGTAACTGTTAGTACTTTAAGAATGGGAGTTAAACTTTGCGGAGCACCATTCCTTTATTTGTTGCTTCAATGGAGTAACATCAGTTCCAAACTCAGGTCGTGTAAATTTTTAACTAGAAAAGCAAAAGTTTTCTCAAACCAGACCAATAGTAAAGAACCCTTTCCAACTTAGCTACTTAAGAAAAACTCCTTTATTCAGTATCTACTTT
>NW_027106686.1:60841-61108 GCF_000696795.3 Halyomorpha halys
TTATATAGATACTTTAAATTCATCAGAAAATATTTCTCCAATTTTGTATTATTTAATAATATCAACCAGTTTTAATGATATAATAATTTTTGGAATAAGAAGTTACCTTATCTTCTTATTCCAAAAATTATAAGGCTAACCACGTAGGGCAGGATTTGTGGGTTCATTCGAATTAACCTAGAGATGTTATATCCCAAAATAACATATAAAAAAATAAACATAAAATAAAATTTTTGTTTTTAACTCTAATTATTGTTAGGGCGTTTT
>NW_027106686.1:61763-65098 GCF_000696795.3 Halyomorpha halys
AAATGATGAATTTAAAAAGATAAAAATGAACAACAATAATTAACAAAATATATAAAATAACAATAGAGCAAATAACGTAAAACCATATGTCATATACAACAATCCTACCTTATATTAATCAATCACTATTTTTTCCGAAAAACATTTTGATCTCATAGATATAATACTGATAAAAATAAAAAAAAATAATGAAACTAAAATAATAAATGGAAAGGTACAATTTCTCCTAATATAAATATTTACAAGAATAAACAAAAATCTGAAACATTAAGTACAGAAAATATATAAACTTTGTTTGAAACTTTCTATTGTTATTCTTCCGAAATTGGATGGACAGAAGGTGGTCGAAGATACGGTATTTGAAGGTTGGAAGGGTATTAGAATTACGAATGGAGGAGGGATTAGAATTCCATAGGGATGAGGAAAAATCTACCAAAGGTTGCGGTTCGATGGACAGTTACATATAAGTTATTACGGTTATTGCGGGAATGCACTGGGGATTTAAATTGAAGGATATCAGAGATGTACGATAGTCGGTGGGATTGGATAACTTTGTAGAGGAAGGAAGCAAGAAAATATTTACGAAAGAAGGAGGGGTAAAGCCACTTCAATTCTTAATAAAATCGGGTGACTGGTGCGTCTCTGGGGACCCCAAAGATGAATCGTACAAAGCAATTAATTAAGCGTTTTAATTTTGTTTCGAGATCCCCAGAGTCACCCCTTTAATAAGTATCTGGCTGGATGAGAGGAATTGCAGGACACTGTAGGCGGGACAGATAACTGCCAGAGCATCGCTATATATACATATACTTAATTTTATTTTTAGTAATTACTAAATTCAATTTATATCATTAAGCTTGAAGGATAGTTGAAAATAATTACTCTTTCTTAAATAAGGATATTAGATAGCGTTAAATGGGGGTGGTTTAAGGAGTTTTTAATTGATTCCTACTTCAGGGGGGCCGTTGCTCTGATAAGTTGAATTTCCTAATTACTCAATGTCAAACCCAAGCACGTTTTTAGAAAGACAATCTTTACCCTCTTCTAACAATCTAAAATGTTCCTTAATTATATTCTTTAAGTCCTTAATCATTTTACAATTAATGTTTTATTATTACTCTTAGCTAAATACCAGACATTTTTCCTAGGATGTAAAATGATTGGAGATTGAGCTATTTGGGGAAAAAATAGTCGAACATGTTATTCATCGAACGTGTGTTCAACATCTAAGTAGTAATACAAATATAGATTAATGTCAATACATGAAGACGTACCCGCGATATATACATAGAAAAATATACACTTGGTAAAACATTTTAGAGTCATCATATTATTGGGATTTTGAATAACAACCTAACTGAATTTTTATCAGGTTGGATATAGTTCATTTTGAGGGGTTAACTGAGTATCACTTAAAAGGTAACGCCAAGTATTGTAGAAAGCATATTAAAAATTACAAAAGTTAGATTTATCCTCTATTGCCTCTCCTTTACTTGATCTGTATTTAAATTAGTGAACTATTTAAATTTTACTATAAACTTTTGTCTCACCCCTTAAGAAATTTACTTGAGACGTAAGATGGCTGTATAACTGAGGCTAAATATTCAATGTTCCTTCGACCCTTAGAGACATTTAAGTTGACATAAGAAAGTTAAGCCATAAGCTGCCAAAGTTGAAGGATGGAAGGACTGAAGAAGCTCCTTAGCCGAGATAAAGTGGAAACGATCCATCACCCGCCTTCTTATCGTCTTTTGCCTCAGTCCCTCGCGGATCTGTTATGTAATGTTTCAGCTCTCCTGTATGGAAGTATCCAACGGTAACTTTTAAGAAGATGATATGAAAGAAAGAAAATATATAACTGTATAATATAAAATACAAGTAAATATGCTCTTGAAGATATCTTGGAGAGACAAGAAAAGTAGTATAAGTCAAACATTCTCCAAATAGGAAAAATTTTAGATGCTGTAGAATGATTTTTTAGAGTGTTATATCAACATGGTTCTTTTTCCAACAAGAGGTAGTGGTGGACAAGAGGTTTAAGTTCATCACCTTAGCAAACTTTAGTAACAAATAGCACCAGTTAAAAACAAACATGGATTGATATTTGCTTCGTGAGTTACAAAATGCTAACGGAGACTGTTACGTGGAACTTAATATGAAGAGAGAAAATACATAATCCAAGACATACTGTGTACAGCTAATATCTACAAACTACTCTATACATCTCGTCTCCTAGAGTGTCCTTTAACAATTCTCTAGAATGACTCTCTAACATGGTGGTATATTTATTTACTATATGAAGGAGGGGATAGAAACTTTTTGAAAAAGGATGTCAATGGGAGTCGAAGTGATATCGTTGGGGGAACTCTTCTAAGAATAATTATAACTAAGAATTATTCGGAATAAATTAAGCCAAGATTGTAACATCATCCTATGTTTTATATTCTAGGACACGTAACGCAAGAAATACCCAATTTTATTCACAGGTAACTAACAATTTAGACTTGAGTTAACATAAAGAAAGAGAATAGCTAGTGTAAGATATAGTTGTTATAAAAAAAAAAATCGTGAAAACTTGGGCTAAGTATGTCCTTAAGGTCTCTGTACATTTCCTTGTCAGTGTTACATTTTTAAACATTTAAATTATTATTAGTTAAGTATACTTATAAAGCTACAAGCACTATAGTACCATAGTACTATCGATGCTAAGTAAATTCCCGCTAATTTTAAGGAAAATATGATTAAAGGTTCTTTCTTTTTGAAAAATTATAAGTTTTTAATTTATTTTTGACTAAACAAAACTAGATATGAAATCTAAATCTGTTTAGTCAAAAATATAAATGATAGGTTGAAATGTTTCTAAAAAGACAAGACTTTTAATTGTATTAAAGCTGTTTGTGAAAATGAACGTGGCAACACTGTTAAGTAAGCTATCGATATGATTTGTTGGAACTCATTTTGTTTTCTTTTGATGGAGACTGTACTATACCACATCTCTTTTACTGAGTGCTCTAATAGTTTCTATGTACAATTATGATGTTTGAAATTTGTGATATTATTTTTATATATCTGGCTAGTCTACTGAGACATGAAATTGTAAATATACCGATTTCATGTTTCAGTACACTAGACAGAAATGCAAATTCTAAACATAATTGTACATATAAATTATTTCAAAACTTAGCAACAGGGAGGTGGTATACTATAGTCTCATTCCACAGGAAAGTGAAGAAAAAAAGTTTTTCTTTTTTAGTCCAGGTTTAAGTTTTGGTAAATAGGACTTCTCCCCATTTATTTATTCATTTTTCACCATATTTATGGTGTTTAAAATTTTT
>NW_027106686.1:65148-76639 GCF_000696795.3 Halyomorpha halys
TTACACAAAAACCTAAAATTTCCGCTCGGAGCTCATTATTTCTGAAACATCCTACAACAATTAAAATAGGTTATAGCACAATATTTAATGATAAGTAAAATCTCTAAAATCGAAGCCCAAATTGATATATGTACGTCTAACGTAGCTGAGATACTCTATTTCATAAACGGATGGTTTTTTTTTTCTTCATAAAATCGAGAAATCAACATTTATGAATTTATTTTGACTGATTTAATGGGAAATACTTCTACGAAATCACTAATTTATAGCACATTCAACTAGCTATAATTTGAGTGGTTACAGATATCAGTTCATGAGAGTATAGCTTTTTATAAGCCAAACAGTTTTTCAAAACATGGAGTAATCAACATATGAATTAATTTTGGCTAACGTCTGGAATGGAAACAATTACTCTTACGAAGATAAACGTTATTAACTACATTATATTGCATTAAAGTGTGTCCTGAGATATAGTTTTCCCAAAATAAATTCACTTACTATTATATATTTGCTATACATGAAATATTACTTTTTAAAAATTGTATCTCGCAAACTATTCAACGTAAATAGCTCTATTAGGGGTTATATTTTAACAAATTTACTTTACTTTAAATAATGTTCTATAAAATTTCTTAATGTTGTAGGTATTTCTAAAGACATGAAGCTCCGAATGAAATATTATTATTTTTTAACGTTTTAAAACAGACACCATTTTTTATCTTCCTAACTATGGTTGATTACTGATAAGTTGTGACTATTAACTATATACGGTTCATAATAATGTAATTAAAATTTGATAATGTATTGTTATGGTCTAATTGTTGTTTCAGTACAGTAGACAGAAATGCAAATTGTAAACATAATTGTACATATAAATTATTTCAAAACTTAGCAACAGGGGGGTGGTATACTATAGTCTCATTCCACAGAAAAGTGTAGAAAAAAGTTTGATTTTTTTAGTACAGGTATAAGTTTTGGTAAATAGGACTTCTCCCCATTTATTTATTCATTTTTCACCATATTTATGGTGTTTAAAATTTTTTAAATAATTTTTATATTTCTGGCTGGTCTAGACATGAAATTGGCATATTTACGGAGTCAGTATTTCCAAATATTCTTCAGCGTAAAAAATTCCTAACATATTTTAGCTATTTTCTGAATTAAACTACCTTAACCGTCCTCTACAGATGGAACAAATAATTTAACGAAAGATGATCAACTTAAGCGTTTGGAATATGTTTAAATATAAGTTTTTCCTATAGAAATCAAAAAGGAGCAAACGACTACCCTCGGTAATCCTGGAAATGCTGGGTCTGCGTATGTGAGGGTGGCGAAGATCTTAAGGCAAGAGGATATTGGAGGAATGGAAAGAGATTTAATCTACATCGGCAATGAGGAGGATCGGGGTACTGGCTTCGGGGGAGGAGGAAGCTATCTGCACTTGTGCGAACTATTGAGGATTGGAAATGGAATACTGAATATATTACCAGTGAAGATGGGATCATAAGGACATCTTGAAGGTCCTTTGAAGATCCAATGTCGATGGGAAGGTAGCTCCGGTATTAGCAATCTTCTCGTTCCAGAATCAAAGGAGTCTCTGTCTTGGACAAAATGTGAATATTATTCCTCGATATCTAGAGGAGTGGTGCATTTAGTTTGATATTTTTTTGCATCACTTTAATTTTTTTTTAACCCATAAGTTTGAGAAAAACTTACTGAAATTTATAAAAAATATAAACTTTGGTTCACAGACTTCTGATGGGCAGCATAGGTAATTTTCTTTATTTTTTTTTAATTAGTGTTATTTTTCCAAATTCCAAAACGTTAAATTTCCATAACATTTAATGAATATGTGATACTCTTATTTTATTATTTATGTGTAGTAGGATACATCTGTTGTCCAAAAGCCCAAGAGGTGAGAAAAAACAGTTCTGTTAATTAAAAAACAATTGTACGTTATTTCCATTCATGAAATGGTTCAGTTTTTATCTAGACTAAGTATTTAAAGTGAACTCCCCCCAAAAACTTTATTTTATTACACAAAAACCTAAAATTTCCGCTCGGAGCTCATTATTTCTGAAACATCCTACAACAATTAAAATAGGTTATAGCACAATATTTAATGATAAGCGAAATCCCTAAAATCTAAGCCCAAATTGATATCTGTACGTCTAATAGTAGCTGAGAAACTCTATTTCATAAACGGAAGGTTTTTTTTTTTTTCATAAAATCGAGAAATCAACATTTTATGAATTTATTTTGACTGATTTAATGAGAAATACTTCTACGAAATCACTAATTATGAATTAATTTATAGCACATTCAACTAGCTATAATTTGAGTGGTTACAGATATCAGTTCATAAGATGGTTCTTGAGATATATTTTTTTATAAACCAAACAGTTTTTCAAAACATGGAGTTATCAACATTTGAATTTATTTTGGCTAACTTCATGGAAACAACTGCTCTTACGAAGATAAACGTTATTAACTATATTATATTGCATTGAAGTAGTTTCCTGAAATATAGTTTTCCCAAAATAAATTCACTTACTACTAATTTTTCGATATATTATTATGAAATGTTGCTTTTTAAATTGTATCTCGCTAACTATTGAACGTAAATAGCTCTATTAGGGGTTATATTTTAACAAATTTACTCTACTTTAAATAATGTTCTATTATATTTCTTAATGTTGTAGGTATTTTTAAAGATATGAAGCTCCGAATGAAATATTATTATTTTTTAACGTTTTAAAATAGACACCATTTTTTAACTTCCTAACTATGGTTGATAAGTGATAAGTTGTGACTATTAACTATATACGGTTCATAATAATGTAATTAAAATTTGATAATGTATTGTTATGGTCTAATTGCGTGGGCTGTTTTTAGGGATGCAGTAAGTAGTTTAAAAAAAAAGTATATATTAGAGAATATAGAAAATGTATATGATGGAAATATCTTGACTTAAGTAAATAAATAAAAAAAAAAAAATTGTGATTTTGACTTTTATAAAAAACCTAAAATAAAAAAATAATATACAAGAAGAAAGAACGACAAATATAAAAAATACTTATGAAAATAAATTATGAAGAAGATGGTCAGGGTGTGTACAGAATAAAACAGAATATAGTTACAATTTATTTAAACAATTTATTTGTTTAAATACGACACTTCGCTCCACTTTTTAGGACTTCTTCAGGGCTGTTCCAGTTAAGAGATATCGGAACTGTTTTTATTTTATTTACGATTATTTATTTTTTTGTTCTAACCGCACCCCGGTCATCCTCTTCGTAATTGGAAATAATACGGTCAATCATTTATATATAATAATTATATAAAAAGTTGCAATTAATTTTAGAAGTAATTTAGTAATAGCATTAAATTTATATAATTAAATTTTTATATATACACTGCCGGTTAAAAGCTCAGGGCTATCTCAATTTATGTAGAAAATTTGATACATTTTGGAATAAATTAAACTATTTTTAATTGAATATTTTGTACACCATAAGTACATAATATAATACAATGCGTACATAATATAAAACAATAATAACATAATTACATTATTAACAGTAAGTGGACTTTCCCTGTAGTAACTGTAATGTTAATGAATTTTAAATGAAAATCCGTTTTTGCAAATTCAATACTTTACAATTTATCTGACCATATTAAATCAAATTTAAAATTTAATTATGTATTCAATATTCCCAGAAATTATAATATTAACAAAAATAATTAATAATTAATTACATTTCATGATAAATTAATGATAATTTTGAATATTTAATTAGGCATTTTGGAATTTAAGCTGCTAACTGTTGAGAAGCAGGATAAATAATCACTTGAGCGTAAACAGATTAGGCCAGATTTGAGGGGGAGTAGAGGGGGGGAGGGGACGGTGGGAAGAAGAAACTGGGGCTTAGTGCCCTTCTTGTTACCATCAGTTGAAGAAAAGCCCTCACTCCCTAGCGAAATAAACGACTGACGTCTACTCAAGAACTGAAATCTATTATTAATTTAGTTTATTGTTTTACCTTTATACACATATATGTATGTACATATTTATAATTAGGATAAGGGACTGACACAAATTAAAAATATTTTTTTTTATATTATTATTCTATACCAATTTTTCATAATCAATCAACAAGACAAATTAAAATTCTTAATCTTATTCAGGTCATTGTATTACGTATATTTCAAAATTTAAATTCCCCTTGCTAGTTCGGTGTTACAAATCAACATTAAAAAAAAGTATCCAATCCAAAATCCTTGATGTTCCTTATTAGGTCACAAACAAACTCATCCACAATAACCTTAACATCTCATTCGTTGCGGATTTGGCCCGAAATAGATATGTGTATTTTCATTCCAAACTCCTTGCCCATCCTAACCCTTCAGTTCCTAATTTTTCATTTTTAACAATCCCCGATAATGATCTAAGGTGTCTGAAAAGAAGATAGCCACAGGACCTTCTTATTTAAATTAATGTTTGAAGTACCACCATCGGGTGGTCGCTTCCGAAGATTAGGAAGTGTTTGAAACAATCCTCATATTTACTCATTGTACAGGTGTAAATTACAAGAATAAATAAATAGTCTATCGACAAAAGATGCTGCCAAAGTAATTTTTAAATAACAATTTTCCAAAAGTAAATATATTGACTTTGGATAAAAAAAAAAAAATCCTATTATATTTCCCATAAGATGTTTACGAAAAAATAATTTAAAATTGAAAAGTAATAAAATATAAATAATATCATTTAATTGACAAACCATTCTGCCTTGGGGATTAAGAGCTTAGCTTTAAACAATCCGAACTTACTGAATTGCTTTGAGTTAAAAGCCCTTGAAAGTCTGTGTAAGGTAGACGGCAAACTGACATCACTTTTAGTTATAGTTCCTTAATCTTCAAGGCCGCTTGTTGTGGATGCGTGCTTCCACTCTGGTATAAAATGAGCCACACACACTTGAACTGAGCTGATACATAGTACTTGGGTCATTACAGTCTTTCTATAATACAAAAGTTTAAAAAAAAAAATTAATTTAAACAATTGTTGTTAAAATTTAACTGGTAATGAACATATAGCGGGAAGCAGTTTAACAGATACTTGGTATTTTAAATTTTTAGCACACCTTTGTCAGTTGGGAACTCGCTGTCTGAACAGGCCGAGGATTGTTTTGACATCTCCGCCACCCCAATGATTATAATCCTGTTTCAATTTCTAAGATTAGAGGAATATAATGGAGCTTACCCTCTCTGCCAGTAAAAGTGATGCCAAAAAGGCGGGGCTACTGAACACTGTGGGCGTGGCAGAGATGGTTATCTTCAGTTCCTACCTTCTCTCCTACCTTCGGTACTTTCTCTGTCAGATTACAGTTTATCAATGAGTTTCACATAAAGACCTGGAGATTGGCTGCATGGATTTTCATTGCCCATGAACCAAATTACTGAAAATAGTATTTACTACTGTTTTGTTTGGACCTTCCTCAATTTTAAGCCATGAAGGAATTAGATACAAGTTTATGTTTTAAGTCCATCATTCCATATCATTCCAGCGATCTAATTTAGTTGTTAGATCATATGATACTCCTGTGGACTGAACAACTACTGTTTATATTTAGTTTATAATTATAAATAAAAACGGGTTTTCAGATAATTACATAATTAGGGACATTTCTATTTATCTCAGCGTAATTCTTAGCATCGAGGGCGTGGTCAAGATCTCTCTTTTTAGCTTCAATTTTCTTTTGAAGAATAGTAGCGTATGCCACCCTTGTGAATATTATGTGTTTTATATATCGATACTTTTAAATTGAATATATACATATATATGCAATGCCACCAGTGAATCCTGGTATGCATCCAGCTTCTTTTAGCTACCCTTAATTGTAGGGTACACCCAAATACCCAAACCCCTGGTGGGGGGGGAGTGTTCATCAACAAATCACCTGCTTGTACAATCGTTTTTCTGGAAACAGTGCTTCCCTCCAAAGTACCAGAACCCCTGACCATTCATATGTATACTTATACATTCAATTTTGATGGTATTTATTTTAAAAATCAAATTAACATTGGATCTGATATATGGCAAATACTATAAAATGATTTACCTATTAAGGAAGGGATCGGGTGAAAATTTAAATTTAATCCCCTTTGGGAGCAATTCGTTCAAAGTGCATTACATCGAGCTTGCTCTGAAACGACCTTAGACGCCATGCCCTCAGCAATTCGACTTAATCTGGACTAATTCTAGGGTTAGTGCATTTGCATACCGCGGTGTCGGAGTCCCTTGGGAACCATGGAAATGTGTTCATTGGATTCAATGTTCTCTAACTAGTCTAATCTTTTCTTTATCTTTTAGATCTTTGTTATTGATGTTACGTCATTTAATACTTTGTCAAACTAAGATTATGCTTGTTCCTTTTGGATGGAAATGGTTATTTATTGTACGAAATATCCAAAAAGTTTTTTTTTTCGATTTTTGAAATGACTTACTAAGTACGCCGAAACCATATCCCACAAGGATCCTATCCAAAGCTGGCCCAGTTTGTGGGGCCAAGTTTTGTTTTTTTTCTCTGCCAATTTTAAGTCTGTTTGTTTTTAAAACTTACTTGCGAAGGGAATAATACTAAAATCATAGCCTTACTTAAATTTTCGTCTGTCCATCTGTAGGCACTTAACAAATCTTTGAGTTATCTATTTTCAAGTTTGTTAGATAATGTATGGACCCCTAAATATCTAAAATCAGATATAAACATACAGTTTGTGAGAAATATTCTTGAAGCTACTAGTAGATAATAGGGGTTTTCATGATCTTTAGTTTTACATGTTAAATGAAGACAAATTGTTTTCAATACAGAAATATTTCTTTTTTTTTTTGGTTTGTTAAGATCATGTAACACTTAACAAGTTTAAGAGTCTGTTAATAGGTCTGCTAAATGGAGAATGACGTCACACAACAGAATTCATACCATTTCCTCTGTTGTCATTTTGATTGGTTAGTTGCTAGTGCTTCAAGTTTGGTTTGTGTTTTTTTTTTTTTATATACTCTAATAAAGTAATGGGGAAAAATAGGATATGAAATAAGAAATGCTTGAGGTAGAGGAAAGTTGATGTGATGAAGCTGTTGGAGATGTTATTATTTCGTAAATATTACAAGGTTACAAAACAAGTTGCCCTGACAATCCACTAGGAGCTCCTCTGCATTTATCATATAACATTAGGCTCCTCACAATTCAATACCTATATAATTTAAACTTTTTTCATTTAACACATCATGCTGACCCAAAATCTTGATAAATAAATTGTTAATTTATATTTCAAATAAATCAAAATGTATCGCTCTCACTCAACTTAGTTCTCAACTCTCTCAATTCAACGTGGCTGACAGAAGAGATTAAGAGTTTCCAGGGTTAACTGAAATATAGCTGTGGACGAATGTTAAGAAATTACGAAAAAGTAATGAATTTTAAGAAGTTAAAGGAATTTCTTTCTTTTTTAGGAATTTGCATTATTACTATATTATTATTCTATTATTAAAACTGTAATATTATTTTTATCTTTCTATGTTATTTACTATATTTTCTTCATCTTTTTGTTTTTATAATTATATGAACACATAGAGCTCTAATGCCCATTGTTCTAATTGTGACAGTTTGTGTTATTATTATTCAACAAATTAAAAAAATAAAATAAAAAGTTAACATCCTTGGTCCTTTAGTTCGCAATATATAATTATCTATCCATTAATACATTTAATATGAACAGAATACATTTAATAGTGGACAGAACGTACCTTTCCTGTTATTCACTGCAGAAATTAACATTAATAAGAACTAGTTCGGTATAAAGGTTTTATATTTCCAGTTTGTCATGGGATCATATTTCATCAGGAATATTGTACAATTTTCTGAAAAGCTATTCATAACTTAAAGTGTTCTCGAGACCGCTGACATCAGTTATATTTCAAAAACGACGGCTCACAATTTATCTGCTTTACGGTGGATTAGCTGAAGAGAAAGGGGCACTTATCTTAAGCTTCCCTTAAGTTCTATAGTCTCTCTCGTTTTAATAAAAGAAAAGAAAAAAATATATAAGAAACAAGAACCGCAAAGGTTGAACAGAATAAAAGATATGCTCCTCTAACCATTAGCGAAATTAAAATCTGAAGGCGTTTCCGAGATTGTGTTGTTTAAATGCCCATTGGATTCGCTTTTAATTAAGGTAAAGAACAACGAAAAAAGAAAAAGGGAAAAATTAAGTAAATTGCCTGGTTCTGGTAAAGCGTTTGTTTTGAAATCCGGGCGATTATCTGATAAGAAATTAAGTTAGTTGATGTATCATATTTGATTACTATTTTTACATTTTGTCGTTAATTCCTCCATTTTTGAGAATCCACTCCAACGATTGGTTTTTATAATGGTTGGTTGAAGTGAAAAAAATATTTTATCCAATATAAAAAACACATTAAAAAATGTAACATAATAAAGTATTTTGAAAAACATATCGTAAGGCAGGAATCTTTAACGCTTTGGAACCTGTGTGTACATTTATAGGTTATCTCTCAGGTAGCAAGTACCAATGAAATTTATTTTCTAATATTAATAATAAAATATAAATATTAATCAACAATTTATTACTATCAAACTTAATTGATTTTATTAATAGTACAAGAATCCGGTGACAAAAAGTTAATTATTTCATCTCAATTTTTGACTAATTTATTAAAAACTATATATAATCACTGGTCAAAATTGATAAGCCTGCCAAGTATAGGGATGAATTATTATTATTATTATAGGGAATGAAAATGGCGGCTGTTTGAAAGTATTTTAAAAAATTAATTTTTCATTCTGAGCTCTGTATCTTTAAAAGAACTAACAAGATTAGAAAACGTAAGGGGACCTTATTTAAAGAAGAGTGAATTTACTAAAATATGAGCCCTAGTATATTTGTTTGTGTTCAATACTTCCCTAGATAAATTTTTTTTATAACACAACATTTCAATAAATATATATTAAAAAATCAGTAGTTAATGAATTTATTTTGGGGAAATCTAAATCTCAGGAATCATTGGGCGTATAGATGTCTGCCAGCACTCTTACTAAAGCTAGTTTAATGTGTTATGAAGTAGTTTATGACGTTGTATTCATAGGAGCAATAAACTACTTCATAGTACCCAAAACTAGATTTAATTTCAATGCTAGCTGATATCTGTTGGTCTAATTATCCCTGAAATATATTTTTTTATAAATCAAACATTTGTCAGAACAACTGGAAATCAATATTGCTAAATATTATAAAAATACTAATCATACCACCCACAAAAATAAGCTTTATATCCCATTAAACTAGCTTTAATTTCAGTGCTAATAGACATCTGTGTGTCTAATAGTTGCTATGATCTAGCATTTTCCTAAATGAATTGACTACTCTTACATTTTTATATAAAAATTGGCTTTTTAAATACGTATTTCTCCAGAACTATCGAACGTAAATAGCTCTTTTAAAGATCATATTTTAGCAAATTAACACTTCTTTAAATAATGTTTAGCTACGTTTAGTGCTGTCGGTAGTATAGAGAACGGAATACAAAAATAATGAGTAAAAGAAATGTCTCTATGGAGAAAAATGTCTCAAGAACGATACATTATTTTTTCAAAAATTAAATATTATAAAAATCTTATATTTAATTTATTTGAATATACTTATTGCAAAATAAAGAAAAATATTCATTATCTTTAAAATATATAATTCTATCGTTCATGATGATTAAATGTACAAAAAAAACCAAACTATATTGTACTATAGGAGTACTTTTAAACTAATTTGAGAATTAGCTAGGAAATTCAAGATAATATAGTTTAAGAACAGGACTTGTAATTATAAACAAATATTAGAATCCTGTTTTTCTCAAAATATATAATTATAGTTGCTGTACAATATCGATAAAGTAAAATCTGCTGATAACTAAATCAAGTATTTCTATTTGAAAGATAGACCGAAACGTCCTCCTTGATTCAACCATAAAATATTAAGAATAAATATAAAATATTTAGAATTGATTTTTTTTTCTGGTAAAAGTAACTTAATAAAATTATATAAACAGCCCAGATAAATACGAAATAAAACAAATAAATCTCTTGCTTTGGTTATGTTTTGGTCTGACATGGAAGCAATTATCGACCAGTAATAAATTAATTGGTTCACAATTGAATAATTATACGTTGTCTGAACAGCAGAGTTCGACTTCTCGTAATGAAGATAAAAAGAAGGGTCCAGATTATTTGGCATCGGTCATTTTTTTGCTTTTTATCCTTCCGTATACCTTCCTGTACCAATATATCGGCATATATTTACAAAGGATTAGCTCTCATATGAAGAAAAAAGAGAAAATATTTGTTCTATAGATTGCTAACGGAATTACTGGAAACGGTTTATACATTATTCATTCGTATCCCTTCCAATCAAATCATTAAACACTTTTTATTTGAGAGCCTTTTCATTGTGTTTAGAAAAGTAGGAATACAATTTTCTTATTTAAAGGATTGTTACTATAGTTAATGCACCCTACTACGTTTCCAACAGAACACTACACCTTTACTAAAATATGAGCCCTAGTATATTTGTTTGTGTTCAATACTTCCCTAGATATAATTTTTTATAACACAACATTTCATTAAATATATACTAAAAAATCAGTAGTTAATGAATTTATTTGTGAAAATCTAAATCTCAGGAATCATTGGGCGTATAGATGTCTGCCAGCACTCATACTAAAGCTAGTTTAATGTGTTATGAAGTAGTTTATGACGTTGTATTCATAGGAGCAATAAACTACTTCATAGTACCCAAAACTAGCTTTAATTTGAGTTCTAGCTGATATCTGTTGGTCTAATTGTCCCTGAAATATATTTTTTTATAAATCAAATATTTTTTCAGAAAAACAGGTAATCAATATTTTGTGAATTAATATTAGTAAATATTATAAAAATACTAATCATACCACTCATATAGCCCATTAAACTAGCTTTTATTTCAGTGCTAATAGACATCTGTGTGTCTAATAGTTGCTTAGATCTAGCATTTTCGAAAATGAATTGACAACTGATTTTCAGAACATTTTATATAAAATTTTGCTTTATAAATAAGTATTTCTCGAGACCTATCGAACGTAAATAGCTCTTTTAAAGATCATATTTTAGCAAATTGACACTTCTTTAAATAATATATAGGAAGATGGTCAGGGTTGCGGTCAATAGTGAAACAAAAATAGTTTACAACTGTTTATTTTCCAACGTTTCGCCCCACTTTGCAGGGCTTCATCAGGGCTGTCCAAATGAATAAGTTGAACAGCTCAACTTATTTGCTTATTGATTGAATAACTTTAAACTTATTCATTTGGACAGCCCTGATGAAGCCCTGAAAAGTGGGGCGAAACGTTGGAAAATAAATAGTTTTAAACTATTTTTGTTTCACT
>NW_027106686.1:78529-83602 GCF_000696795.3 Halyomorpha halys
AGTAGCGGTGATCGCTCTTGCCATTCTTCTTAAACGTTAATGTCAAAATAAAACAGATCTTAAGAACTATTGAAAAAAAAAGTTCATAAAACGAGCCAACAAAATAATTCAGAGAACAGCACCCTATTAGTTTTCGTTCCCGTTATTATTTATTAGTTAGTAAGAGTAACAGATATTAAAACACTGAAACGTTTTGTGAAGTAAGTCGGAACGATAAGTAAGAGCTTACTGAGTAAAAATAAACGAATACCCGGCATTCTTACAAGAGCTGAGGACATAATCTACTCCAAAAACACTTTCACCGAACTGGCATCGCAGATTCACCGACATACTGCATGGATGACGTGTGTTGGTGTGAGAAGTAGTCTACAAGGTACAAGGCAAAACTCAATGCAAAAGTAAATTTTGTTTGTTAGTTTTGAATAGGGTTTAACAGCCTGGTCATCAACGCCCGTTGGTTGTTGGTATTGTTAAGGCCTAGTTGTTCCATAGTCATAGCTTTGGTGTGCTGTACTGATCCGCACCAGTGGGACTCATTTCCGTGAGATTTGAAATATTATCTAGCTAGGCAATTATAATTTGTTTAATAATCGTTACGATAGTAGAAAGGATGGTAACTGTTCTAATTTTAAAAATAAGGTAAGATAAATATATAATTATAATAATTAAAGGCTGGTTATTAAGTTAATCTGATGGATGAATTTAGTGACTCCTTCTATTTCGGATTTGTCGTTTCTCAACGCCATTGGAACATTTGTTGGTATCCCTAACTGGTTCAGAGTTTTGTTATTTATCTTACTTCTCTCTCTTATTAAGAATTATTATTTTTATCAATTTATTTTACCTTAATTTTTCTATTTCCAGCAGCATATTCTGCTTTTACCTTCTTCTTCATCCTGGTTCTCATTGATAATTTTTTTTTTTTAATATTTATTTATTGCTATTTACAACTGTACATCAAAATGCATTTAGTAAATCTGATCTGAGTTAAATTGGAGTGTTACAGGCGTGTAGAGAAACTACTCATTCGTAACACTCTAATGACATTTTTCATTAGCTGGTCTCGTGGCCATCTTCTTTTCAAGTACCTCGGAGGATTGTCAGGAATGGAAGAGGATGGAAGATTAGAAACTAGGGGGTTTGAGTGGTTAGAGAGTTTATAATGAAAGGAGTGAAATATGGTTCGGGCTAGATCGGTTACATAAGAAACATTAAGGTCTTTATGTATGATTTTATTTGCGACAAAGTATTGAGGATTTGATGAAGGATTTTGGATTGTAAGGATTGAATACGAGAGGAATTCGAAGGTTTAGTGGAGCCCCAAAGCTCAACTTCGTATGTCCAGATTGACCTTATTACAGTCATGTAGATCAGTTTTTTTGTAATGTGTTGGAAGTTTAGACCGTTTGTCTAGTAAGTGCTGTAATAGTCGAAATCGACGTGCAGTTTCCTGTCTTTTTAGTCTGGTGTGAGGATTCCAGGTTAATCGCTTGTCCAAATGTAGTCCAAGGTAGCGGATCTGTTCGACAGGGGTAAGAGTAACATCATTAAATGAAATTGTTGGAACAGTCAGTAGGTTTACTCATTGATAATAAAGCCAAAATAAGAAAAACTTCTTACCACTTCGAAATTACAGGGGCCCATTACAAAATGCCACTGCCTCTGGTTCTCAAGGAGGCTTCTTACCCAATTACATAATCTTCGTGTTTTCCCCATTAATATGCAGGCCCATCCTTTTTGCTTTGAAATCCGTCGCTTTGAAAGCAGTCCTAATGGTCTGCAGGGATCTACCTATGATGACGGCGTCGTCTGCATAGGCCAGATCTTGGGTCATCTTTGTAAATACTGTTTCTTCCTGATTTATTCCTGCTCTATATTTGATTGCTTTTAGAGTGGTATTAAACAGGAGAGGAGCTATTGGCTCACCCTTTCTTAGGCCACATTCCACTTCAAAGGATTCTGATAATCCACAAAATTTTACTAGGCAGGTTGTGCTCACCATTGTGCATTTTAATAATCAGGTCAGTTTACCAGGAAGCCCCAGTTGATGCATGCCCAATACGAGCTCACTCCTTACAATTGTATCGGATGCATTTTGAGAATTTTAAAAACATTCCTGGCTAGATATTAGTATGCTGTGTATGTAGCAACCTAATACAGTCGGGTACCTCTACTTTTTTGAATAAAGGTTTTCTAAACTACTAAACAAATATTCCGATATCCGTATTTAAGGTCATATTTGAATTAAAATTTTGACTTTTTTTGTCAACTTAGCTTAGTGTTACAGTCGGCTTTAAAAGTGAAGGAACATTTTCACTGAATTTTTAACTTGATGTGGAATCACTTTCCATTTAATTAAAATCTTTTTTTCTCATTAAATTTATATTATAACCACTCTCTGTTATTTAATCTTTTAAATTTTAACAACAACTTATAATAATGACCTTAAAT
This sequence comes from Halyomorpha halys, assembly GCF_000696795.3. Lineage (NCBI taxonomy): Eukaryota > Metazoa > Arthropoda > Insecta > Hemiptera > Pentatomidae > Halyomorpha > Halyomorpha halys. The sequence continues at coordinate 80,981 of NW_027106686.1, forward strand.
GATTTTTTTTATTCGTGCTGTGATCAACGTCATGAATTAATTACTGAACTACAAAAAAAAAAAAAATGTTGGAACTCATTGGTTTACTGAAGACACGGCCAATTATACGACAGATTGGGACAAACCCTATTTGGGTAGCATCGGGTGTAAGAAAAACCTACTGTCCGGAAAAAAAAGCTCTTTTTTACACTGTTTTTTTTCCACCCGGAGTTCGGCGGAATGGTCAGCCTCGTTTGAATTTCAAAATGACGTCCTGCAGGAGGGCAGTAATATGTGGGGCCGAAATGGTGTCAGGTTGGGAGTATTTGCAATGGTGATGTCCTGTTCTGCCAGCGGAAGGATGTGGATGTGGCCTATTTCATCATCCTGCTAGTTTGATTTATCTCTCACTTTGAAACATACCAAAATTTTCAAAAAAGTAATTCAACTGAAACATTACTTTTTACATATATAATGTTTCGTCAAATGACATCATTTTCATGTGGTCCTTACAGCACTGACAAATTATAGTACAAGAGCCCAAGAGGAAAGAAAGGGTAGTTATCTCACCTCAATTTTGGATTAATTTAATGAAAACTATGTATAATTAATAGTCAAAATTGATGAGTCTGCCAAGTATAGGTAGAGGGAATAAAAAATGGCGGCTGTTTCAAAACCTTAAAAAACATTGATTTTTCATTCGAAGCACGATATCTTAAAAACTACACACAACACCAGAAAATCTAAGAGAACATTATTTAAAGAATATTAGCTGAAATAAATGCTGAAATATTAGCCCTAAAGGAGCTATTATGTCCAATAGTTCTCGAGATATAGCTTTTTAAAAAGCAAAATTTCTTAAAAATCTACTAAAAGATTAATAATTAGGTAATATATTTTGAGAAATCTATATCTTAGGAACTACGTGACATACAGATGTCTACTAGCACTCAAAGTAAAGCTAGTTTAATGCACTATAAAGAAGTATGACCTTTACCTTCGTAGGAATAGTAGTTTTCATGATATTTGCTAAAATAAATTGATTTATAGTTGTTCGGACAATAAATTTGATTTATGAAAAACTTCATTTCAGAAACCATTGGACGTACAGATGTCTGCCAGCGCTCAAATTAAAGCTAGTTAAATACTACAAAATAGTTAATTATGCTTAGTTGTGTTTCTAGTTGTTTTTATAAAATGTTGGAAATTTTAAAAAATATATCTAGATCCATAAGACGCACATATGTCTCCAACTCAAAATAAAGGAAATTTAACTTATTATAAAGTAGTTTATGACACTTTATGATATTCACATATGAATATAAATTTGGCAAATGAAAGTTTGTCCGAACAACTATAAATCAATCTAATTAACAAATTTGATGTAAACTATTACTTAATAGTATAATTAATAGTCAAAATTGATGAGTCTGCCAAGTATAGGTAGAGGGAATAAAAAATGGTGGCTGTTTCAAAGGGATAAAAAAAACTAATTTTTCATACGGAGCTCTATATCTTAAAAAGTAGAAACAGCAAAAAAAAAACCTAAAAGAACTCATTTAAAGAAGAGTAAATTTGCTAAAATATGAGCCCCAATAGAGTCATTTACGTTAAATAATTTTCGAGATATAGCTTTTTAAAAACCAACATTTCATAAAAATGTTGTATGGGACGTACTGAAAGATCAGTAGTTAGTATATTTATTTTGAAAAATTTATATTACAAATTACGTCAAATGGTGTATAGATGCCTATTAGCACTCAAATTAAAGCTAGTTTAATGAGCTATAAAGTATTTTATGATGTTTATCTTCGTAGGAGTAATAGTATACATGCAATTTGTTAAAATAAATTGATTTATAGTAGTTCGACAAATTTTCATTTGCCAAATTTATATTCATATGTGAATATCATAAAAACTAATACCCCTACAAGTGTCGTAAACTACTTTATAATAAGTTAAATTTACTTTATTTCGAGTGTTGGCAGACATATGTGCGTCTTATGGATCTAAAGATATATTTTTTCAAAAATCATCAAACATTTTATACGAACAATTATAAATCAATTTATTTTGTCAAATATCATGAAAACTACTATTCCTACTAAGGTAAAGATTATATACTTCTTTATAGTCTATTTAACTAGCTTTAATTTGAGTGCTATTAGACATCTGTACGTCACACAGTTCCTGAGATATAGATTTCTCAAACTAAATTAAATAACTACTAATTAATAATTCAGTATATTTTTAAGAAATTTTGCTTTTTAAAAAGCTATGTCTCAAGAACTATTGCCCGTAAATAGCTTTTTAGGGCTAATATTTCAGCAAATTTACTCTTCTTTAAATAATGTTCTCTTAGATTTTCTAGTGGTGTTGGTTGTTTTTAAGATATAGAGCTCCGAATGAAAAATTAATGTTTTTTTAAGGCTTTGAAACAGCCGCCATTATTTATTCCTCCTACTTATACGTGGCAGACTCATCAATTTTGGCTAGTAATTATACCTAGTTTTCATTAAAATAATCAAAAATTGGGGTGAGATAACTGCCTTTTTTTCTCCCTGGCTCTTGTACTATTAGATTCACATAGATTTCCGACATGCCTGCCGAGAAAAAAAAAAGAAAGTACAGTGGATCTTACGC
>NW_027106686.1:83652-85048 GCF_000696795.3 Halyomorpha halys
CCGACATGCCTGCCGAGAAAAAAAAAAGAAAGTACAGTGGATCTTACGCTCAATTTAGGAGAGCATCGTAGGTATAACAATATTGTTTATATATAATCTTTTCACTTTCTTGAGACTTATTATAGTTAGGTTAATATAGTTTAAATGAAATCAAATTGTATCCAAATTAAAGTCTGAAAACATCCTTTATTTTCTTAAAAGTCAACATTTCGGACATCCTCAAGTACAATCTTAAAAACAAATTTACACTCACATATATTATTTAAACATTTTTTTGCTGGCTATTCCGCCCATGTCACTAGTTTCAGTCAAAATTTCCCTATTTTGTCACTATTTTATTAATATTAAATTTTCTAGTTATAATCTATTTGACTCTGTTATGATAGCAATCCGGAATTATCCGGAGTCCAACCCTTTCCCCCACAATTTGGAGGAAAAGCTCGAATCGAAGTTGCCCAAGCTGAATGCAAATATGAATGATTGTGTTTAAGATATTATTTTAGTTTAAGTTTAATTTTTTTGTAGGAATATATGTGGCGGTCAATAAAGCTATCAAAATAGTAAAAGATAACTATTTATTGTTAACTAACGTTTCGCCCCACTTTGCAAGGCTTCGTCAGGGCTGCACCTACCTTAAATATGTAATTTCAGTTTCAAAACTTGAATTAGAAATTATATCCATATATTGTTATGTGAAAATAACAAGGGAAAAAAATTTCAATTTCGTGCTAAAATCGACGATTTGAACAATCATATGGACTGCTTAGCACAAAATCACAGTTTTCAATGGAAAATTTCGAATTCAAGTTTTGAAACTGACATTACATATTTAATATATTACAGGGTACATGTCTGTATGTCAGCAATGTTTTTTTATAAAATCGCCGAACTGAAGGTATCACTTAATAGAAACGATTTGTCAACGGCGTTGACATCTTTGTTTCAATCTCATAGCCCTGACGAGGCCTTGCAAAGTGGGGCGAAACGTTGGTTAACAATAAATAATTTTCTTTTACTATTTTGATAGCTTTATTGACCGCCAATTGGAATATCTTCTTTCAATCTACTTCATACAGTAATCTATCTTCTTCATTTATAATTTTTTCGTAATTATTTGATTTCATTTCTTATTTATATATTTGTTAATATGGTGTGAATGAACTGTATGATCCATAGTACCATTGTTTAAAATTATGAAAGAATGAATATTATGAAATAATATAAAAAGTTGTGACTTTGCGGAAATTAAATCAAAATTAAAAAAAAAAAATTGAAAGGTAATGGGAGTGAATATTTAGAGTGATAATCTCTTTGGTTTATTATAAATGATCATATAGTTAACCACTATATTGGTTAAATTAGTTTAAGTGTGTCTGAAAATTACTGGTTGCTATCC
>NW_027106686.1:85098-90666 GCF_000696795.3 Halyomorpha halys
TATCGTTGAAACCATTTTAAAATTGATATTAGCAACAGTAGAGGAAAAAAAAAAAGAAAACTAAAGATCTGGAAAAATTTGATACTTTCCAAAAGGTACTTCTGAAACACTGACTCAATTCACATAGAAAATTTTAAATTCTAGCTCAATTATTATAATGTGGATATAAAGTGCCCCTCACCCTCTTCCGATGGCCTTCAATACAGCGCGATGGAGATGAAACGAGGGGCGTTGAAGGTCAATGTATCGAAAATGCCATCGTTAGTAAACTATTGGATCACCGCCTCTGTGAAGTTGGCCTACCATCCTCTAAATTTTTGAAAATGTTTTAAAGTTTTGGGAGCCCCTAAGAGTTCTAGAGTTCTCAATAATTACAGAAATATGATATATATAAATAATTGACCGCATTATTTCAGATTATGAAAAGGATGGTCAGGGGTGCGGTCAAAGGAAAAGAAAAATAGTTAACAACTATTTATTTGCCGACGTTTCGCTCCACTTTGTAGAGCTTCATCAGGGCTGTCCCAGTTGAGAGCTTTCGAAACTTATTTACATCTCAAATCATGAAGAAGATGGTCACAGTTGTGGTCAAGGGAAAAAAAAAATAGTTGTAAACTATTTTATCTATCTTCTTCATAACTTACTGAAATAGTTCTATTGTTTAAAACATTTTTGTGCACTTTGACACCATATAACTTTTTTGCTATCAACATTAGGGATTTTTTCAATAAAGATAATTTTTAGTACTATCAGGGTGGGCTATATATATTAGGCGAAATATCTCGATCATTAACCAACAGTTTTGTTTAGAGTTTTTATCTCTAAACAAAACTGTTTAGATGGTTAATGATCGAGATATTTCGACCAAAAAATATTTTTGTCCCGAAAATTAAAAGAAACATTTGCGATTTGTTTTTAGTATGTTTAATTTAAATAATCTCAAAATTGCTCAAAACTTGACTGTCCCTTGTATCTTTGATTGATATTATTCATGTTTTGAACAATGGATTTATTTCTGTAAATAACTTAGGACTCTAGAACTGTACCAAATGTTTACAAAAAAAAAAAAATAAAAAATCAAAAAACATAGATGGCAGGGGGCCAACTTTACAAAAGTCAGATCAATTATAAAATAATGTCTTGCTTAAGTATGAAGTTAAAAATAAGTGCAAGGAATAAAGTCATTATAATGGATACATCCTACTTTATATTAACAACCCCAATCCAAGTAACGTTGCCATTTTTATTACTGCTATTTATAGGAGATGATCGCCCATCATTTAATGCTTTAATGTCTTCAGCACGTTCTTATGATTTATTAGGCCGCACCATCTTGAATTCCTGGAAACGCGTTCCTCCTGGTATCCTTCATGTCATGTCACAAATTCCTCGATTCCCCTCATGTAACGGACTGTTATTGAAGAGTTGTAAAAGTTGTCCAAGAGATAAGATGTACATGGTATGTTATACAATTCTAAATCTCCCGGCAGATAAATAAAATACCCAATAAGGTATGTTATTTATATCAGATGGGAGACATAGACTTCGATGATATACCAAGAACAACTTATAGTAGGTGCGATGTGGCTCAGTGGTAAGGGACTATACTATTAACTCCAAGGACCCGTTTTCGAATCCGGCTGTGACAGATAGATTTTTAGTACGTTACTGTAACTGTGAGTCAAGCCTGCTGGTTCGGGAGCCCTCCAAGATCCACCCAACCTTATGAAGTGGGTGTATTGGAGACAATTCTGGCTGTTGAGGATAATTCTGGCCTCGAAATCACCTCCTTGCACAACCATTCGTCTAGTAACAGTACTTCACTACAAAGTCCTGCACCTCTGACCCGTCATGGGTTGTAGCAGTACAGATTTCTTTTTGCTACCCAGATCCAGTAACTATAGACCAATTGTTAACTTGAAACAAATCGATTTCACAATCTAATCTCGCTGACGATTTTTTGAAAAAAAAAATATATCTCTATACCCATAAGACGCACATATGTCAAAATAAAGGAAATTTACCTTACTATAAAGTAGTTTAAGACGCTTATCTTCGTAGGGGTAGTAGTTTTTATGATATTCACTTATGAATATAAATTTGGCAAATGAAAATTAGTCCGAACAACTATAAATCAATTTATTTTAGCAAATTTCATGAAAACTACTACTCCTACGAAAATAAACATCATAAACTACTTCATACCCCATTAAACTAGCTTTAATTTGAGTGCTCATAGACATCTTTAAGTCAAATGGTTTTTGAGATAGACATGTTTAAAAATAAATTCACTAACTACTGATCTTTCAGTACGTTCCATATAACATTTTTACGAAATGTTGCTTTTTAAAACGCTATATCTCGAGAACTATTCAACGTAAATAGCTCTATTAGGGATTTTATTTTAGCAAATTTACTCTACTTTAAATGATGCTCTCTTAGATTTTCTATTTTTGTCGGTTGCTGTAAAGATGTAGAGCTCCGAATGAAAAAAATAATGTTTTTTTTTTTAAGGTTTTAAAACAGCCGCCATTTTTATTCCCCCTACCTATACTTGGCAGACTCATCTATTTTTACTAGTAATTATACATAGTTTTCATTAAAGTAATCAACAATTGGAGTGAAATAATTGCCTTTTTTCTCCTCTTGGGCTCTTGTACTATTACTAATATAACGCGGGTAAGGAATAATATTATGTATGAAAGAAAAAAAGAGGATAAAACTTAATGACGGACCTGCTTGGAAGAGTTGGAGAATCCAAGTGAAATGGCGCGTACGGCTGCATTTTAAATAGATTAGAAAAGATGACGAAATCACCGTAAGGTCATATATGTTTCAATGGTTGCTATGACAATAATCGGATTTTACTTTCTATTACATTTTTATGAAACCTATTATCACCCTTTATAGCAATGGAATAGTTGTTTTCAAACAACTGGTTTAAACTATAACAAGATTGTTATAATCACAATTTAATAATATAGAATGCATGAATAATACAACGGTGCCTGCTGAACGAATTGATATTGAGAGAAAATTATCTTAGTACTCTCATAGTAATGGAAACTCTGTCCATTTCATCTGCATAGAAGAGAGCAACAAGATGAAGACTCATGCTGAGAGTTGTTCATTTAAAATTCCTTTAGTCCGCTGTATTAGAAGGCCCTTGAGTTGTTGTATAAAAGACGAGATATAAAAAACATAAGGCCCCTTTGGCCATACCGCAAGTCGGGGCACGAATTAAATTTTTATTACAGCTTCTGGGGTAGTTTGCGTTGGCTATGTTCCCTATTCGATATTATTCCAGAACACCATCCCATATCCCTGCATATCATCCCATATCCCAGCAACACTGCTTCACGAACCCTTACACTCCAGAGGGCAATAATTGAAACAGGGGCGCTATTATGAATTATTCACGGACTCGGTAATGTGTTCTCTTTCTGATTCAATTTCGGTTTTCTTCAATATTTTATGCAAAGGTTTCAACAATGGAATTTAAAAAACGTTTTAGGCAGTTCTTTCTTATTTACATCTTGTGTGTCGCTCGTAATTCTGACTCGTTCCGAACAACCTTTTAAAGCCAAAACCTTAATTTATCCTCCATCCTTAATTTCTAATTGATTTTTATTTTTTCAACTTAAGGTTTATTTTCAGCTTTTGATCGAGTCTGGCATCGAGGTCTGCTCTATAAGCTTCGTCAATTCCTTCCCCCAACAAATTTCCTTTTAATCCGCTCTTACCTCTCTGATAGACCCTTTAAAGTGAATCATAAACTAGCCTGCTCATCTCTCTTTTCTCAGTCCGCCGGTGTTCCTCAGGTTAGTATCTTGGGTCCCATTGTTTATACGGTTTATACAGCTGACATCCCAACCGACCCTAACACAGTCCTAACAACTTACGCTGACACATGTATACTGTCTGTAAATAACGACCCTACAAAAGGATCACAAACTCTACAGACACACATAACATCCATTGAAGAATGGTGCCAAAACTGGAGAATCAAAATAAATCCTGACAAATCCCACCAGATCACTTTTACTCTCCTCTCCGTCGTAAACCTCTACCCTCCTGTTCTACAGTATCCTTTTTAAATACTCCACTAACGCCTGTTGAACAGATACGATACTTAGGACTCCATCTTGACAAGAAACTTACTTGGAATCCACATACAAGACTGAAACGACAAGAAACTGCTCGTAGATTTCGATTGCTACAACACCTTAACAAACGCTCTAAACTTCCCATTCACTTCAAAAAGTTATTACACACTATGATAATGATACCAATTTGGACATATGGAATTGAGCTCTGGGGCTCCACCAAACCGTCAAATTCCTTCCACATCCAATCCAAAATCCTACGTAAAATCCTTGATGCTCCTTATTACGTTACAAATAAATTCATCCACAAAGACCTTAACATCCCATTAGTTGCTGATTTGGCCCGAAACTGATATACGTATTTTCATTCCAAACTCCTAACACATCCTAAACCATTAGTTCTTAATCCTTAACAATCCCTGATAATCGTCTGAGACGTCTGAAGACAAGATGGCTACGGGACCTTCTAATTTAAATTAATACTTGAAGTACCACCAATGGGTGGCTCTTTCCCATGATTTTCAAGTGTAAATGAACATTCCACATATTTACTTATTGTATTTATTATTTTGTACAGTTGTAAATTACATTAAATAAATAAATAAGATAGTGAAATAGTGGATAAAAATAGGTTAATTGACAAAGATATATTTTGACAAACGTCGAATAGGCTGCAAAATTATAATGACATTGTTATAGCGGTGTATTATAATAGAGATATCCTTGAGAATGGTCGAAATGGCCGAAACGTTGAATTTATAAGAGAATAAATAGGGTGAGACTATGTAGATATATCTTATTATAATTGATAAAATTAAATTAAAATTGACAGAGTTTGGCAAAAATCAGTTGCGATAAAAATATAGCTAAATTAAAAAAAAATATCATAGATATCATATTTATTTATAAATGATGGATATTGGTTGTTTTTATGTTTCGTTTCCTGGACACACTACTCTCCGGTGTCTTAGCGCTTAAGCCTTAGATGGAAAGGGAGATGATAAAAATAATATTGATGATTGCTTCTATTTTGTTCCTTCTATGAAGAAAATTTCTGATTCATGAGATTTTAGGATCTATGAAGCACCTGACCACTTAGTGTCTAGCTATTATCCCCAATTACATTTCAAAAGGTTATTTTTTATTGTTAATGGAAAAATTGGAAATGTTCGTGAAATTGGAAAATGTTCAATAAATGAACTTACAAGGTTCGCAATAAAGAAGATGAAGGGTTATTTAACCATGAGCTTCAATGAAGATAAACGCATTTCCCCCAGCTCATTTTAGAAGCGAATTCGTCATGGTTCCGTCCCACGCTAAAAATCACAAATTGCTGTATTTGGCTATTTCCTCTCTTTTAAGGAGTATTGAAGAAATCTCTTGTACAATGCAAGTGTAAAATTTCTTCAAATAATACCAATTTTTTTATATAGAATAATGTACGATTTATAATTTTTTTTAT
>NW_027106686.1:90716-92769 GCF_000696795.3 Halyomorpha halys
TTTTTTATATAGAATAATGTACGATTTATAATTTTTTTTATTGGATTAAAATTTTACTTTACCATGAAATCGAATAAAGAATATAAAAAACTAATTTTTCATGCTTTTTTATAAAAGTATTTTTCTTACGTATGAATATATGATCTTTTGATAATAATAATTATGACGTATAAATTACAGTAAAATTCATGTTATGAACCAAAAATAAGTCTTGGATTTTTTTTTTCTAGGAAGTTTTCTGTATTAATTAGTTAATATGATAAGCATAATACTATTCTATATCCTGATTGGAGAAGATAGAGAAGAAGAAGGGTGCTGTCAGCTAAAATACATAAATAAACAAAAAAATATTTATTTATGCCGACGTTTCGACCTGAGTTTCAGGTCTTCATCAGGGATTCTAGCGGGGAATGTTGGCTAAAACTGACAACCGACCATCTTTTCCAATCAGAGTATAGAATAGTATTGTGCTTATCATATTTACTAATTAATATAAACAACTTCCTAGAAAAAAATCCAAGAGCTTATTTTTGGTTCATGACATGAATTTTACTGCAATTTGTATATTATAATTATTATTACTACAAGATCAGAAATTCATTCGTAAGAAAAATACTTTTATAAAAAACATGAAAAATTAATTTTTCATATTCTTTATCGATTTTATTGTAAAGTAAAATTCCAATCTAATTAAAAAAATATATAAATCTTACATTATTCTGTATAAAAAATTGTTTAGTTTTTTTAGAGTATACAGCAATTTGTAACTGTAGCAAATACTCCAATAAGTAATCAACAGTCAACTATCTACATCCCATTATTCTGTATTCTGTACGACTAAATAATGTGATAGTAAAATTTTAAATTATGTATATATAAATATTTCATAATAAAAATAGATATAATTGACAAAATTAGGATACAAGTACATAATTGGAACTTTTTTCACCTCATCATATTAACAAACAAAAACATGAAAAATTAATTTTTCATATTCTTTATCGATTTTATTGTAAAGTAAAATTCCAATCTAATTAAAAAAATATATAAATCTTACATTATTCTGTATAAAAAATTGTTTAGTTTTTTTAGAGTATACAGCAATTTGTAACTGTAGCAAATACTCCAATAAGTAATCAACAGTCAACTATCTACATCCCATTATTCTATATTCTGTACGACTAAATAATGTGATAGTAAAATTTTAAATTATGTATATATAAATATTTCATAATAAAAATAGATATAATTGACAAAATTAGGATACAAGTACATAATTGGAAGTTTTTTCACCTCATCATCTTAACAAACAATAACAAGATTAGTTCTAAGATTGACGTTCAGATTGATCGAGTAATGCCAAAGAATTAAAAAAAAAAATGAAATCTAATCATTCAAACGCAGAAGTGGAAGGGAGTCTGCGAGTGTTTCATTTAAATCTTGCGTTTCACTTTATTCTTCTAGGCCAAAATAATAGTCAGAGAAGTTCTGACTCTTTAATAAATTGCTATTTATCACGAATCGAAAGAGAAGATGCTCAAGATCCCTTATCCCTTTTGTCCTTGATCTCATTCCAACCAAATTCTCAAAAGTAAACCTTTCCAGCCATCCTAATCCTTTGGTTCAAACCTTATCTAGTTCCACTCATCCCTACAGTCCACCTAGAAGGTTGAAACGCCAGTGGCCAAGAGACTTATTAAAATAAAAATGGACAATTGGAGTTCTGGCAATGGTCAGATTCTCTACTCAAGTTGAGTGTTTGCGGTTTTAGCGCACTTGCTCAGCCTCCACTGGCTTAGAGGAGCTTCATTACCAGTGATGCGGCGAGAAAGATGCGCTGGGATCTTTTGATCTCTGCTTTATCCCTCACACGTGGGGGATAGAGTGGGCTCAGGGATCCTCAGGTCGATTGTGTTAATATTGTATATATTATTTTATCATTATGTTATTTTATTTTTTTTTTTTTCATACAGGTAGTTTGATTATGTTCATCTTGTCTATTCTTTTGTTTGTATATATTTTAAGAGATTTTTTATTTATTTATTTATTTTAT
>NW_027106686.1:92819-99061 GCF_000696795.3 Halyomorpha halys
AAAAAAATGTGATAGTAAAATTTTAAATTATATGTATATAAATATTTCATAATAGAAATAGATATAATTGACAAAATAAGGATACAAGTACATAATTGGAACTTTTTTCACCTCATCATATTAACAAACAAAAACATGAAAAATTAATTTTTCATATTCTCTATCGATTTTATGGTAAAGTAAAATTCCAATCCAATTAAAAAAATTATAAATCGTACATTATTCTATATATATTAAAGTATTGTTTTTTTTTGTTTTTTTAGAGATTTTACTCATTCTACAAGAGTTTTCTTCTATACCCCTTAAAAAAGACGAAATAGCCAAATACAGCAATTTGTAATTGTAGCAAATACTCCAATCAGTAATCTACAGTCAACTATCTACATCCCATTATTCTATATTCTGTACGACTAAATAATGTGATAGTAAAATTTTAAATTATATGTATATAAATATTTCATAATAGAAATAGATATAATTGACAAAATGAGGATACAAGTACATAATTGGAACTTTTTTCACCTCATCATATTAAGAAACAAAAATAAACTATTTGTATCTACTTTTCTATTCGGTACCCGGACAGTCCAAATGACAATCATTGAAAGATTGATCGGGTAATGCCAATGAATTATAAAGAAAATTTTGAAATAGAGGGGGAAAAGCTCTGACTCTTTAATAAATTTGTATTAATCACAAAAGAGAAAATGCTCAAGATCCCTATTGTTCGGTATTTTATTTGCAAGTTAGGATCAGTCGGAATGAAAGTAAAGGGATTCTTGATTCAATCACATCAGTATTGTTTTTGAATCATGAATGTCATTCCGAATGAATGTGTACGGGTTCCTTAAGAATTGCTGTTTTTTATATTGCCCTTAAAAAGTCAAAGACCTCTTCAATATATCTTGAAAAATTGATACATTTTGAAATAATCATCATTATTCAATCTTTTACTAACGATATGTAACTTTATTATTAATTTTATATTAAAAAAAATCCTTAATTCCATTATTTATATGTATTTATTTTGCAACACATGTTCCTCATAATAACATCTAAATATCTTGTTTTCTTTTGTTTTTTTAGGTGAGTTGGCATATTTACAAGGATAAAATATATCTGAATTTGCAAGTGAAACGTAAGTAACAATCATAAAATATTTAATAATTTTTAAATTTTTAAAAGTATAATTTCTAAACGTATAAATGATGCGCTAAATTTCAAAATGGGATAAATTCAAACCGTAAAACTTTTCAGAGGAAACAAAAAATGTCTTAGCTAATATTATTTCAATTGACTTACTAGGTCAATCTGACATTTATTTCGTTGTAATTAATGATATTTAATAAATTAAAAAAAAATTATTGCAAGAAATCCAAAAATCAAAATGGATGTACCCTGTTTTTAAGAATATACACAACAAAAAAAAAATCATTTTTATAACTCTTTTTTTAATACATTTCCTCATTTATGAAAAAAAAGAGTTAACAGGAATAAATGTTTTTGAAAACAATAGTTTTGAATATTGATTTTTATTAAAAATATTAATTTTTGCTAAAAAATAATCATTTTTAATAATAATGTTTTCATAGTAATGATTTTTACTTATTTAAAGAAACTCATTCTCTTAAATGTCATAATAGGTTACTTCATTCTCATCAGTATTCCAGTCATATTGAGGTTTTTTTGTTTTGTTTTTGTATTATATTGAAAACATCCTGTATCAATGCTATAGTTCCTTTCACCGCTAAATAATATGGTGGACTTTGCATATAATTCAAAATAAATCTCTTTTTTACTGTGTTTACAATATGTGCAAAAAGGAGTACTATGGCCCCTTAATCCTCTTTTGAGAGGAATCCAACACACACATACCTTCAATGTCTATAGGATTCAAAACGTTTTTATTAAAACTAATTTAACTTTGAGATATAACTGAAAAAAAAATTATTTGAACAAAAAGTGGATTAAACCCATTTTGAAAGTCAACGTCTCATATGATTCTTCGGTTAGCATTTCGTAAGTTTCATTTTATTATATTTGGGTGAATGTGCACTTTTATGATGATGAAATAAATTTAAAAAAAATTAAATTTAGTATGATTATTGATCATTTGTTGACTTCTAATATATATATTGGTTATTTGCACTTTATAATAATTAATATATACTTAGCTGAACTCAGTTATAACTATTATAATAATTGTGACAAGCGATAAGAATAGGACGATGCGATTCCACAGCATGAACGCTATGAGGTCGTGGGCGAGGACGGGCTAAACTGGCTTTAGAAGGATCAATTTAGTTAATGGTCTTTAGATTGATGTCATCGAAACTGGAACCATTCTCTCTGCTAAATATAAAATCATTACGAATATTAAAAGTATATAAAATGTAAATTTAAATCACTGTTTTCGTGTTAAATTTAAATTTGTTATATTAATATTAATATTCACTGAATGTTGCAAATACATTTACAACTTTACCCAGTGGATGACAAGTTATCATTATTGTTCTCACTTTATATCGTATATTTCTTTTTTACTATTAGAAGGCAATTGTTTGTTTTATTTAAGTGCACCAATATCATTATTCTTATCTATTTACTTTTATTATTATTTTTTTTCTTTTAATAAGAACATTTTATATAGTTAGGGGTGTCATTTGTATGACTATACCCCCTCATAATCAACTGCTAAAAAAAATATATATAATATAAGTTATATCAACCATGTAACCTGGTGGGCCAGGCCTGGTATAAAAATAAAATAAAATCAATATCGTATATTTAAAATGTTCCATGTCGATTGCATAAGTGTGATATCAGTGAATATTATATCTCAAATTTTCCAATCCCACATCTCAACAAAGAATGTTGTCGAAATTGGAGAATTAAAATTAAATTAAAAGTCGTATCACATTACCTTCGTCGTAATTTTACGGACTGCCTTAAAGTATCCTTGAATAATATTTCATTTATTCCTCTCAGACAGACCAACAAGCTAGGACTTCATCTGGACGATGAGCAACTTGGAACCCTCATACAAGACTGAAAACCAGGAAATCGCTCAGCAATTCCGACTATTACAACACTTAGAACTTACAATTCTGGACAAGCGGTCTAAACTTACTATTAATTACAAAATGAAAAAAAAAAATGCGGCACCCTTGTCGAAATAAAAACAATTATCTTTAGGGTCGTTAAATTATTGGATACATTTTTTAAAAATAATTTACTTATTTTTATTTACAACTGTATACATATATACACATCAAGTAAATTTGCTGTAAGTGATATTATGATATGATACAAACATGTGGAGAATCTACCCATTGATAGAACTCCAAAAACATTTCTAAAGGAGAAGCCAGGTTAGAAACGAGTTGGTTTGGTCGGTTGGGAAGTTTATCATGGAAGGATTGGTATTGAGGTCCTGTTGGATGATTTGATTTGTGACAAAGTAAGGAGCATTAAGGATTTTACAAAGGATCTTGGATTGTAAGGATTGGATTCGAAAGGAATTAGATCGTTTAGTGGAGCCCCATAGCTTAATTCCGTATGTCCAGATAGGCCTTATATTAGTCATGTACATCAGTCTTTTGCAATGGATTGGAAGTTTGGACAGTTTGTCTAGTAAATGTTGTAATAGTCAGAATCGACGAGTAGTTTCCTGTCTTTTCAGTCTTGTATGAGGATTCCATGTCAGTCGTTTGTCCAGATTTAGTCCTAAGTAACAGATCTGTTAAACAGGAATAAATGAGGTATTATTAAAAGATACTTGGGAAAAGAGGAAGGTTTGCGACGAAGGGTAAATGTGATTTGATGGGATTTATTTTAATCCTCCAGTTTTGGCATCATTCTTCAAGGGTGGTGATGAGGGATTAAAGGGTTTGGAATACAATGGACGGATTATTATTCACTGGCAATAGGCATGTGTCATCGGCATGCGTGGTGAAAATAGTGTTAGGATGGGTTGGGATCTCAGCTGTAAAAACTGTATAAAGGATAGGACCAAGGATACTACCCTGAGGTACACCAGCAGACTGATGAAACAGGGATGAATAAGCGCTGTTGTGATTTACTTGAAATAACCTGTCTGAGAGATAAGAACGGATAATGAGATAATATGTAGGGGGTAGGAATTTACGGATCTTTAAGAAAAACTGACGAGCAGTAGATTCCACGCTACAATGAAGACGAGACATCAGGACAAAAATTAAAAAAAAAACTGCATTTTTTATTGTAAAATTGAGTAATACTTCAGAAATCGAATTTCTCTCGTATAGAAATTTTACTTTCTGAATTTCTTGTTGCTTACCTTGTCACAAATATGATCATATATTATGTCATCACATCAACCCTACTATGATAAACTCTCTTACCCTCTTGTTTCAAACCATATACGATATTTGCCGTCATAATTGTGGAATCTGGCGTGAAATTGGATTTTACATGTTGCAGCAGTGATCTAATATCATATTAAAGTCCGTTTTAAACTTTACAGCAACTGCCAATGTGTAAACTGTATCACAAAATAAAGAAGACTTCTGCCCTAAATGTTTTGGTTTTATACCAATGGGTAAATTCTCCACAAGACTGTACCATTGTAATATAATTCACAAGTTGAATATTTATTCAAGACAGTAGTAAATATTAATCAATATACATGATTTTTTTTTTATTTTCTTATCGTCGGATTGAAGGTACAGGTGGATGTCTATTTAAATTTAAATATGTGCTGAAACCTGGCGAGTGAACAAGGCCAGAATTTTTGATGAGCCGGATTTTATTGCTATGTAAAAAATCTCAATGAATTTTTTTATGGTATTGAGTAAACTTAAGGCGGCGTAGTTCAAAGCACGACAACTCTTTTATCAAAGAATCTTTATTTCTTTTCTCTGCTTTAGGTTTAATGAAGTTTTCTAATCCAAGCCGCAAGGCTTCAACATTAAGATGAATAAATCTGATAGAAGTTGACCCATTTTCGTATTTAGAAATTCAGATGTTAGAATTTACTGAACTATTATCCTTCTCACTTCTTGAGGATCTTTTATTGATGGTTGCAAAACGTGGTCTCTTAAATCAAGGAAAGAACAGGTACCTTAAGGTTTTTGAAAATAAATTATTCCGTTAAATATTCGAACCGAAAAAGGATGAGTTAACAGGAGAATTTAGAAGGCTATACAACGCTTAATTGAATAAGGTTGTACGTTTTAGTAACGAACAGATCTTTAAAATGTTAATACAAATTGAACCGATGGGTAAAAAATCGAATGGTAGAACAAAGCGTAGGTGGGAAGGTTGCTTCAAGATTGATTTGGTATATTTGGGTTTGGACGACTGTTGCCGGTACTGATGGTATCGGCGTCGAACTTTAGGGTTCGCAAAGCCTTTGTTACTATTACTTATTAAAAAAAAAATAACCTAATTCTAGGGACATCTTGTTTCAGCCCATCGTGAATTTGGAATATATCCAGAACGGTGCATTGATTCGTTTTCTTTTTACATTCACTTATATAACGAATATTTGTTGATTTTGCAATATTTCTGATTCGAGTTTTCCAATTAAATACTTATTTGGAAGACCCCTCGCCTCAGGAAATAGTATTAGTCAGATTATGTAACAGCCCAGCTCTTGTATGTATACCTTTGTGCATGCAAAACAACGTTTTAGCTAAAATCGACCCACTGAATGCCAAAGTTTATATTATTTTTTTTATTTTATCCTAAACGACTTCAAAAATTTTGATTGAACTCACAGAATCAATAAGCAATTAATTTGTCCTTAATATCATACAGGTTTTATCCTCATTTAAATACAATAACAGGGCTTAAATGCCGAATTTTCAGAACATCGTTCTCCAAAGCACCTTTAATTTAGTTTATTTGGAATACGTAAAAAGTTCTTTTCTTTAGCCATAATTAACAATATATAAATACAAAATATAAACGAATTATATGAATAACAGAAGGAGAAAAAAGGAAAAAAACGATAATCCGATTTGAACAGGAAGTACTTTGTATAATTTTTTAAGGGGAGAGTATTTACGGAGTTTTAGTGCTCTAAAGAGGATTTATTAATTTTTTTTTAGCAGCATATGTTTATTAAAGTCCATATGTTAAAAAATACCCACAAAATAATTGACAAATATTGGTGAAGGGTCGATAAAAAAAGAAAGGAAAAAGGGGTAAGGAATATTTCAAATTTAACAACCAAAGTGTAACAAAAACAAACTGCTGAT
>NW_027106686.1:99981-102188 GCF_000696795.3 Halyomorpha halys
TGACACATCAGAATAAAAATGTTTTGATTTTTTTCTTTTAAATTATACGTACTGTAAAGATCGCACACTGGGGTTATTTTCTTCATTGTTGGGCTGATACATCAAATCCGGTCTCATACATACAATTCTCGGAATACGTCATGTACAAAAAAAAAACTTTATATGGCAGATTTGGCATTACTAAAACAAAGTAGTGGTATGGACTTTGTCCCAATCATGTTGATTCTTCATATTTGGTAGTAGATTGAATAAACAAAGCCTTCGTTATAAAATACAGAAACATTAAGAAAAATACATACTGATATAGGGTGAAATTACATTTTCAATGTTTTTCTCGAAGGAATGTTAAGAACATGTGGTATCAACAAATTAAGCTTCCACTTTGTCGTGAAATACTTTATCACAATTATACTTAATTATACAATTATCTTTAGGGTCGTTAAATTATTGGAAACATTTTTGTTTTTTTTAATAATTTATTTATTGATATTTACAACTGTATACATATATACACATCAAGTAAATTTGCTGTAAGTGATATTATGACATGTTAAAAACATGTGGAGAATCTACCCATTGATAGAACTCCGCAATCATTTCTAAAGGAGAAGATCTCGAGGCCATCTTCTTTTCAGGCGCCTCGGAGGATTGCCAGGAATGGAAGAGGAAGCAAGATTAAAAACTAGTTGGTTTGGGTGGTTAGGAAGTTTATTATGGAAGGAATAATATCGGGGCTTCGGGCTAGATCAGTTACATAAGGAACATTTAGGTATTTATGGATGATTTTATTAGTAACAAAATAAGGAGCATTGAGGATTTTACGAAGGATTTTGGATTGTAAATATTGGATACGAGAGGAATTAGATGGTTTAGTGGAGCCCCATAGCTCAAATCCGTATGCCCAATACTTAAGTTTAACAATTATTTGATAGTTATTCGAAACACGTTTAATGACGTCAAGATTTTTATTTAGAATTTATATCTTCTTCTGATTGATTCAAGTTCTGATTCAAAAAAAAAAAAAAAATTCATCAGTACTGCTCCTAAATTTGGCGTAGTTTTTGCGTTAATGATAATAATAATTATTATTTCTGGATCATAGGAGTTTTTGTACAATTTTTTTTGCTACTATGTGAAAGATGTATTAAATTTAGTTACATTAAGATTCGTGATTATTAAAACAAAAAATACTTAACAATAGTGATTGAAAATTGAACGTAGGAGAAGAATCACTATATTAAAGATTAGTAAAATTTCTGTTATGACTAAATACGATGTCTATTATTTCGCTAGTTTTTTTTTGTTCGTTCTTTTTTATATTTTATATTCTGAAAATATACTAAATTTAAACGATTTGGGGCCAAATTTAGTATTTACCTTCAATAGATTCGAAAACAGAGCTCCCTAAAATTTTGCTGAAAGTATAAAAACTTTTTTTAACCTTTGCATTTGGAACGAAAACGTGTAAAAATGAGACTTATAGCAAATAACAGAAGATAATGATTTGAAATTCTAAGCTCGACCACTCCATTTAATAAACGTGGCTAATATATCTTGTTCAACTAATACACTCGCTTGTGATAAAAATTCACTTGCACATTTGAAGAGCTAACCCTAAAAATGTTATGAAATTGGAAGATTTTATCCGATATGGGAATTTCAATGTATCTATATTTTGTAGTAATTATAAGAGCACTGTCAGGTCCAAGATATAAAATAGAATTTCTTTAGAGAGTTATCTTGTTTGAGGGGATGACGACTGTTCGATTGTTTCTGTCAATAAAGTACTAAAAGAAAAAAAATTAGTAAAGTTTGTCAATAAATGAATAACTCAATATTGGACCTGACCCATTGTCGAATGTTAATGTCATCGACTGGTAGCATCGAATCACAGAACACGTCCTCATCATAAGATAGTCTATTTCCTCCGCCATCTGTATTCATAGCTCACCCTATTCAGAGAAAACATAACGCTCCGACAAACTTCTGGAATACGGTATCGAGTTTTCTGATGGAGTTCCTCCCAATTCCTGGAGAGGGGAACTAGGCTATCAGGACCTCCAAGCACACAAGATTCAATTTCCAGATTACCCACTAACCCGGAATCTTCCTAATCTTATCCTGATAATACACCTAGAAAAGAAAACCACTCCACGATCCCTCACCCATAATATGTTTTATGTAAAATCATTTTTATTTATAATACC
>NW_027106686.1:102951-106088 GCF_000696795.3 Halyomorpha halys
AATGGGTGGTTCCTTCCCAAGATTTTCAAGTGTATATGAAACATACTACATACTTACCTATTGTATTATTTTGTACAGTTGTAAATTACATTAAATAAATAATTAAAAAAAAAAAATTTAGTTTCAGTAACTTTTTCCGTTTTGAAATGTCACGACCTGATTGGAACCCCCTCCCCCTAGTTTTGTATATCCCCTAGTATATATATATCCAAGATACAACGTTTAAATATAGTTTTAGTATTTTTACGATTTCATACTTTTTTAGTATTTTCTGGAAAAATATCTTGACCTATTTTGATTAAGCTCATTATATCAATGCACAATTAATATGATTATATACTTAATAATACTATTTACCATTATTATTATTATTATATACTTAGTAATATTAATGTTTAATATTAGCTAGGGATTTTCCTTATAAAAAAGACGGAGGTTACTCAATTTTAAAAATTGCTTTCACTGCACGTGCCCGAAATTTTCTTTTATTGAAATAAACGACTATTTCTAAATAATTAATAGCAATTAAATATGAAGTAAGAACAATTTTTATAATTGACCAACGAGAAATATTTTTCCGGGCTAGAAACAAATTATCGTAAATGAAAGAGATGGGATAGATGCTAAAAGGTAAAGATTTACAGAAAAAAAAAATAGGCTATACCTGAAATAGTAGAAGCTATTTAAAAAAAAAATCTATATTAACCACATTGATGGATAAATGTTTCTTGTTTTCATAGTTATGATGGAAGTCAGTTTTTACATTGACCTATCTTTGCATGAATGAAATCAGTTTATTTACCTCAAGATTGGTTAGCAATTGAAAGTTATTAACTGGGCAGACAACGCTAGTTTTTTTATGAATTTATTAATTAATATGAATTCCTTTATGTTATATTTATTATATATTATAATTCCTTTATATCATAATTCCTTAATGAAATTAATACGAATTTCTTTGTTCGCACATCAAGTTAGTTGATGGTGAATAGAATACAGTTAGCAAATCCGATTCATCCCGTTAGCAAACCAAATTTTCAAATGGAATCGAAGCTGCAAAAACATGTTTGCGATGCTGATCTCAGTGATTTATTCTTGAAGAACAACATAAAAAATGTTATGCAGAGTTCGAAAGATCCGGGCCTTTTCCTTTCTCTGCAAGGTTAGTTCGAATTTTGAAAAATAAAAAAATTGTTTCTACAATCAGTATTAGAAATAACAGGAGTCCAAAATCAATTTAAAGGACTAGATAAATTATAAATATGCGTAAGTGATGTCATAAATATATTTAAATAATCTGAATTTAATTCTCTTTGTGTTTATAAAATCATGTTTACTTGATCAATAGTGCTTACGTATTCTAAAAAAGGATTAGTTGAGGTGCTTTTATGCATCAGTTTCTACCGAGATTCCTTATCTTTTAGTGGTATTTTGCTTGTTCAAAATGGAAAAGAAAAAAACAATTTTTCGTCATTTAATAATTTTTTATTTCCAAAAAATAAATCCCCCACTCACCCTATTCACCAGACCTTGCCCCAACAAATTTTCACTTACTTCGGCCCCTTCAAAGTTCTCTTAACGGGAAACACTTTAATTCGCTGGAGGACTGCAAAACGCACATAGAGGAGTTCATTGCGCAAAAATCTGAGAAGTTCTGGGAGGACAGAATTAAAAAATTACCAGAAAGATGGCAACATGTAATAGATCAAAATGTATCATATATAATTAATTTAAAATATTTACAAGAATTTGAAGTTTTTATTGAAATAACCGTTAAAACGCTACGAACTTATTTTACAACCCAATACTATACTGCTTATTCAACTCTACCATACTACGTATTCAACACTACGATAGTTCTTATTTAACTCTACCATACTACTTATTCAACTCTACCATACTACTTATTCAATTCTACCATACTACTTATTCAACTCTACCATACCACTTATTCATACACTACCATACTAATTATCCAACTCTACCATACTACTTATTCAACACTATCATGCTTTGTTTGCTTCAAATATTTTACTAACTTAAAACTAAATAATATTTTATTGAATAGTGGGTGGAAAAAACATTCATAAAACTTTTTTAGTTTACTAATGAACCTATTCCTGTTTGATTCTGAATGAAATTTTATATTAATATTGTTACAGTAATTTTTGTTTCCTTTCCACCCCGTTCAAATTAAACTTCTTATTCAACTCTACCATACTACTTATTCAACACCACCATACGATTTATTCAACACTACCGTACTACTTATTCAACTCTATCATACGACTTATTCAACATTACCATACTCCTTATTCAACTCTATCACACTACTTATTCATACACGACCATACTACTTATTCAACTCTATCATACTACTTATTCACACACTTCTATACTACTTATTCAACACTACCATGTTACTTATTCAGCACTACCTACCATGCCTTGTTTTCTTCAAATATTTTACTAACTTTAAACTTAATAATATTTTATTGAATAGTCGGTGGAAAAAACATTCAAACAACTTTTCACTATTTCAGTTTACTAATGAAGCAATTCCTCTTTGATTCTGTTAGAAATTTTATATTAATATTGTTACAGTAATTTCTGTTCCCTTTCCACCCCGTTCAAATTAATTTCAAGTTTAAGTTCCAATATAATATAAATATCATAGATTCAATTATTCCCTCTAATTGTTATTAACCTGTAATTATCGGGGGAGTTACGGTCATTAGGAGGAATGCGGGTTGAGCTGACTGGGGAAGCTATTGGTGTGAAGATGCTGCATTTCTTACATTTTCTCTACCTGTTGAAATTAACAGGATCTCGTCTGTGTAATGTACATGAGTGTGTGTGTATATATATAACTATTTATGACGTATGATTCATGGTGTCGAATATTTCGGGTCCCTTAATTACTTTTGTAGTGATATAAAAACAATAAAATGTCTTTTTTATTTCTTTACACATTTGATTTCAATTTCCTTTCTTTTACACCAATGCTCTGGCATAATTATGTTTCTTTTTTACATTTATTATTCTTATTTTTTTATAACTATTAATATGTAGACATATATCATCGTTATTGATACTAGATTTTATACATTCCAAACCGAATATAATTCTTAATTTTT
>NW_027106686.1:106138-110723 GCF_000696795.3 Halyomorpha halys
TTATAAATGCGGTAAATTTAATGTGAGTTCTATTGCAATTGTGTGATAGTCTTGTGGAGAGTCTACCCATTGGTAGAACTCCGATTTCATTTATTAATATAAAAATATCTTTTTATTTTGTTATGTATAGCGAAATGCTTTATTTACATATAGTACTGTCCTAATACATTGAGTCGCTAAAGAGATTCCTATTCATGCGTACACAAGCTCTACTTATCAATCTGTCATTAGATATAATAATTTTTTTTTTTATTTTTCCTTTTAACAATTTCTCACTTTATAGTATTATAATCATCGCTTTTGTATTTAAATTTTAACTTTTTAATAATATTAACTTATTATAAAACTTATTATTAACCTATTATAAAACTTTCATATAAATAAAAAAAAAATCAAATATATAAATTTCAAGACCGTTAACTTTAAAATCATTAGAAATATTGGAAGAAGATAGTTGTCCATATGAAGTAGATTGTAGGAAGATAGTCCGGGTGCCGGTCAATAAAGATATCAAAATAGTAAACAAAATCTTTATTGTTAACCAACGTTTCGCCCCACTTTGCAGAGCTTCGTCAGGGCTGTCTGATGGTTGTATAATTGACCGCCACCCGGACTATCTTCTTCCAATCATTAAAAATAGTAATAAAATTGAAGATAGTGTCATGGTTTAAAAAAAAATTGATTTGTATCAAATTATCTAATATCTTTACTTTATGTTTATAATTTAAAATGTTGCTCCTATTATTAGCTTATCATCCTATAAAACGTAATTATGTTGAGTAGTACCCAACTCTGTAAGAGCTCTCCTCAGTGAAGAATAAAGCATTTTTTTTATTAAATAATAAAAAAATATGATTAATAATAAAAGAATATTGTATTTCAAATTGACTTATATAATAATGTGAATACATTCACTGAATACATAACAATAATTTTGAGCTGATGCATTATTGTCGACCTGGATATCGTATGGGAGGTGGTCGAGGTTCCGGTCAGTAAAGTAAATTTAAAAAACATTTATTTAATTAGTACCAACGTTTCGGCCAGCACCTCCGGCCTTCATCAGGGCTATGAACATAACAACGAGAAAATAACCATAGTGAATAACAGTTTACTAAAAATAACAGATAATAGAGTTACATAAGTAGTATTGGAAGAAAATGTGTAATGTAAATCCTATGAGCAGATAAATGAAGTATGAGATAAATATAGTTACATTAAAATTATGAAAAATTGATTTAAAATAAGATAGAAGTGTAATTAAGAACATGTATACAAAACGAAAATTATTTAATATAAAACTCTTTAAGATTTAATTCTCTTATTTCAGAATGTATTTATTAAGGTTGTTAATTTTTTGTTCTTAGTCCTAACGAAGGCCACAAATTCTGGCCGAATTTTTGATTCTAATAAAATAAGATTTTATTTAGTTCTGTTCTTCACTGATAGCAATCTTATTTTCCTAAAATAATTTACAGTATTTCACGCACAATTGACTTTTGAAAAATACAAATTCATATATTTGAAACTAAATATATTTGAAAAATATAATCATTTTATTTTAAAAATTTAAATATTATTGAAAATAAAAAGGAGTCGAAGAAGTTGAATTACTTTTGCGTTTGAATTATAAAGACTGTCGAAGTCATATGCTATCGAGCGTGTCAGGTATTATTTTAAAATATCAATTTTCCTTAGTATTATAGATTGACTTGTAATACTCCCAGCGATATATATTTGTGCAGTAGGATAAGTGTAAATAAATTGTATTTACACTTATCCTACTGTTGTTACACTTGAGGAACAGTGTTACAACAGCTGATCAGAGTTGAAGAAGTAATATGGCATGTGTACGGTGTATGTGAGGTAAAAAAAAAAAAGACAAGGAAGAGAGAGAAAATATACAGTGAAAAAAAAGTATATTAAGAAAAATTGTAGACATGAGCGAAAGTTATTGAAAATCAACAAAAAATCACTCCTAGTTTTACAACAAATAATAGTGTTTAGTTTAAATTTAATAGCGAGTACGGCTGAAAGGATTATTCTCTTTAATGTCCTCGGTGTCGGCAGCATAGTGTAAGGCGATCTATGTTATTAAATGAGGGGACTTTCAAATTGAAGCGGCGTGGTAGTCTAGACCTTTATCTACTTGGCGTCTATTGTTAAGGCGAAGTTGAAGCGATTTCTGGTAACGGCCTGAGCAGTTGAAACTTCCAGCTTGTCCAGTGGGCTTTAAAAACAGCAGCGATGCGTCCACCATGCGATTCAAACCTCTATTGACCAGGCGGGGAAAAAGCGCTCTCCTATGCGGCAGCCATCTGAATTATTGGAACTGAATAATATGGTTCGCGCAATATCAAAGGCGCTGAAGGAATGGCGCAAAAATTGAATGGAAGTTATTGACTACCAGCATCGTGTGTATTGAATGGAAGTTATTGAATACGAGCATCGTGCGTATTGAGTGGAACTTATTGACTACGAGCATCGTGTGTATTGAATGGAACTTATTGACTACGAGCATCGTGTGTATTGAATGGAAGTTATTGACTACGAGCATCGTGTGTTTGAATGGAAGTTATTGACTACTGAAGATCGTGTGTATCGAATGGAAGTTATTGACTACGAGCATCGTGTGTATTGAATGAGAGTTATTGACTACGAGCATCGTGTGTATTGAGTGGAACTTATTGACTACGAGCATCGTGTGTTTGAATGGAAGTTATTGACTACTGAAGATCGTGTGTATCGAATGGAAGTTATTGACTACCAGCATCGTGTGTATTGAATGGAAGTTATTGACTACGAGCATCGTGTGTATTGAATCGAAGTTATTGACTACGAGCATCCTGTGTATTGAATCGAAGTTATTGACTACGAGCATCGTGTGTATCGTTTACTAATCGCTAGGTTTACTGATGCACTTATATCTTCTTACTCCATCTTAATCAATGGGTTTGTAACTACCACTTCTGACTATCCGTAAATGTACGTACTTAGTACATACGGACGGATTTTCCATCCGAAAACCTCAACTGCGCGTGCTCCGTACAGTGAGGAGAGATTGTTGGAACAGACCTAATAGGTAATACACTTGCAGTTGTTTATCTTGTCTATTATTCTTATTAAATAAATTATATAATATCAATTCACTAGTTCTTACCATTTCAAACCAAGTTTGCTGTGTTAAGTAAGCAACCGTTATTTAAACATACGTAGACGTTCCATGGTTTTATTTATTCAGTCAAAACCATTGTTGGTTTAAGCTATCCTTCAAGCTTAACAAAATAATGCTATTTATATTTGATATCACCTGTACATCATTAACTGGCGTTTTACCCAGAGTGACTTCTGGTCTGAACACGTTATAAATTATTTCCAAATTACTTATTTAAGAAAAAAATATTCAATTCTGATATTTAATAGTTATATTATCCAATGATTTTTAACATATATTTGGTTCTCAATTAATTGTTTTAAGTTAAAATACAAACTTTCAGAAATAACAGTATAAATGAAGATGTATAATAATTTTTTTTTCCGTTGACTCTACAGAGCTTATAGATCTTTCTCCACGCCTCCCTACTTGGGCTTCTGCTCAGTAGTTTGCTGCATGCAGCTCTTTCACAATTTTGTTGGTCTGTTGTATCTATCTGGTTTTGTGTTTCTACGTGATATCTTGCGAACTATAATGGTATTCGTTGTTGTGTAGAGGAGTCCTGATGGATTGCTTCGAGCAACATGTCCCGCTCATCTTGACCTCCTTGCCTTCATATCATGAGATATTGACTTTCCGGTATTTACAAGTAGCTCATTGTTAGTTCTCCTCCTCCATGTGTTAAGGCTCTGATCCCAGATCGCTCCTGTAATTGTAAGGAGGATTTTCCATCGAAACCTCTCGACTCTGCTCCCTAGAGTAGCTGTTAGAGCCCAGGTAGAAGTGTAATATACCGTTCAAAATTAAAATATTATAGGAAAAATGATATGCGACACATAATGCTGTAGTGAAGAAAAAAGTATACATTATTATAGACAAAATAATGGAGATATTTTGTAATTACTTTTTTGTATTGTTTATTATTTAGTCAGTTAGTTATTTTTTTAATAATTTATTATCCTCATTCATTTACTAGACAAACGGTCTAAATTGCCAATCCATCACAAAAGACTGATCTACATGACTATTATAAGGCCTATCTGGATATACGGAGTTGAGCTATGGTGCTCCACTAAACCATCAAATTCCTCCCGAATTCAATCGCTACCGTCCAAAATCCTTCCGAAAATCCTTAATGCTCATTACTTTGTCAAGAATCAAATCATCCATCAGGATCTCAATGTTCCATATGTTGCCGATTTGGCCAGAACCAGATAGCAATCCTTCCATATTAAACTTCCTAACCACCTAAATCCACTTGTTTCTAACCTGGTATTTTTTACAATTACAATTTCTAATTACATTGAAAGTAATTGTAAAGCTTTTTGACATCATCACATCCACACCTTTTTGACACCCTTCTATAAAAACAGCTAGAATGAATTGTCTGCCGTGATATAAATGCTCTCGGGCACCTCCAAGGAGACAATA